>NW_017731386.1:5741460-5743317 GCF_001890085.2 Hipposideros armiger
CCAGGGACTGACTCCCACCACCTTTGAGACAAAGTACTTGCCACCAAATCTTTACATTGAATCTTGCTTCAGTATATTATGGTTCTAACAGAATTTAATGACTAATGTATGCTATTAGTTATATTTATGTCACATTGTAGGCTATGTGATTCCTTCTGTCAGTTGTCACATTTGAGCCTGTGGTCCCTGGAAAAAAGAAATAACCATTGCTTAAGTAAGATAGAGGTCTATGTTGTGTATTTTTTTTTAATGTGTAAACACTCTGGAAGTCTGCAGTCCTTGGCTGGTGTAGCCCCTCGTCTATCTCACCAGGAATTTAATTCCCCTCTTTCTTTCTTCTATTCTCAATGTGTAGCCTCCATCTTTTAGGTTGCCTTATGGTTGCAAGATCACTGCTGAAGTTCCAGTCATCACACCCACAGTCTAGGCAGGAACAAGGAAGAAAGGGAGAAGGGCAGGAGGTCACCTGGCAGCCGAGTAAGATTTAACAACTTCCACTTAAATTTTGTGGTAGATTGTCTGCAACAATGGCTGCCAAAAATTCTTGTATTCTCATGTCACTTTTCCCATCAAAGAAGGGAGTCTTTCTTTTCTCTTTGAGTTGGGCTGTCCCTGTGACTTGCTTTGACCAATGGAATGCAATGGAAGGTCTTGCTAGGCCTTGCTGCTTCTGTTTTCACCCTTTGGGAATCCAGCTGCCATGTAAAGAGGCTTGGATTAGACTACTGGGGCTGGCCAAGTGGCTCAGTTGGTTAAGCGCTCGCTCAAAAGTGTGAGCTCTGAGCAACAGAGTCACAGGCTTGATTCCCGGCCCGAGCTGAGCTGCCAACAGGTGGCGAGATGGCTCAGCTAAAAAAAAAAAAGACTACTAAATAATGAATAACCATGTGAAGAGAGGCCTGGCCAGTCTCCAGCTATTCCTGCTACCCCAGCTGAGGTGTTGTAGCAGTCATGCACATCTTGGATGTACCAGCCCCAGCGGAGCTCCAGTTGACTCCACAGGGAACACAACAACCAGCCAGCTAAGCTCTGCCAACTTGCAGAATTGTCAAAAAAAAAAAAAAAGAATCATTGTTGAATTGTGCTGAAACACCATCAGTTGGCCCCCTGCCTCTAAATACCAGATAGCCAAGAAGTGAGGTTCATTCATTGGGCCTGTGGCTGCACTGGACATGGTGAAAGTCTGTTACCATAGAGGGAGGGGATAGCTGGCTATCCCAGGTGGGGAAGGGCGGTAACAGTTGTCCTTAGCCACCAGTCGCCTGGTGGCAGCTTAAGACAGGAAAGACATCTCTAGGACCTCAGGAGCAAGGTCCTCCCATGGGATCTTTACTCGTGCACTTTGGCATTAAGGAGATTGGGCCCCAGCAGGGCTCCTGTGTTCAGCCTTGGCCCTTCTTCCTCGGCTCTGATGCTCTGTGCCTGCATGACCCCAGGCTGCCTCCAGGCCCCCTCTCTGAACACATTGTGAGCTCACAGGTCCCTGATGCTATTAGGTCACCTAGCTCCTGTTCTCAGAGATGAAGTCTGATTAGATCAGCTCATCATCCAGCCAGGCCACTTCAAGGTCATTGCTGTACTCTAAATTGACTGCATACCCCTTATCCCACATCCCTTATCCCGTCAGCCCCGTCTGGAGAGGGACATGGCCCTTGAGCTCTTGAAGAGCTGGATTAAGTCCTGGCTATACCCCTTCCTAGCTGTGTGATCTTGAGCAGGCTTTCTCTCTTTGCCTTTGTTTTCTCATCTATAAAATGGGGCTAATGGTACCTATGAAGACAGGGTTATTGTTAAGATTAAAGAGAGTGCTTGTAAACATTAGTGTGTGCTCAGTAAATGGTAGCCATAGCTGCTACT
>NW_017731386.1:5745260-5750779 GCF_001890085.2 Hipposideros armiger
ACCCAAAGGTAAAAGAAATTTTGAAAGGAAGACATTTTGATGACATTCAGGACATCAAGGGTAATACGATGACAGCTCTGATGGCCGTTCCAGAAAAAGAGTTCCAAAGTTGCTTTGAAGGGTGGACTAGTCACTGGCATCGGTGCATAGCTTCCCAAAAGCAGTACTTTGAAGGTGACCGTTGTGATATTCAGCAATGAGGTATGTAGCACTCTTTCTAGGATGAGCTCGTGAACTTAATTGTCCGACCTCGTAGGGCTCCTGTCCATTCTTATTAACTGCTCCATAGCATCCCTTGAATGGCAGGCCCATGAGTAACCACTCCCATAGGACGGTCATTTCCTAATAGGCTATCTCTGAAACTAAAAACTCTACTAGAATTTTTTCGAGTTACCAAAACTTTTTAAATAGACTTTATTTTTAAAACAATTCTAGATTTATAGCAAAATTGAGCAAAATGTGCAGATTTCCCATATAATCCCTGCTTCCCCATGCGCACAGCCTCCCCCATTATCAACATCCCTCACCAGAGTGAGACATTGGTTACGATCAGTGGACCTAGGATGACACATCATAATCACCCAAAGTTTATAGTTTACATTAGGTTCACTCTTGGTGTTGTACAGTCTATGGGTTTGGAGAAATGTATCATGACAAGTATCCACCGTTATATTATAATACAGAATAGTTTCACTGCCCTAAAAAATCCTCTGTGCTCCACCTACTCATTCTTTCCACTGCCCAACCCCTGGCAACTACTGATCTTTTTACTGTCTTCCTAGTTTCCAGACTATCATATAGTGGAGTCCTAAAGTACATAGCCTTTTCAGACTGACTTCTTTCACTTAGTAATATACGTTTAAGTTTCCTCTATATCTTTTCATGGCTTGTTAGCTCATTTGTCTTTAGTGCTGAATAATATTCTGTTGTCTGGATCTACCACGGTTTATCCATTCACCTACTGAAGGACATCTTGGTTGTTTCCAAATCTTAGTAATTACGAATAAAGCTGCTATAAACATCTATGTGCAGGTTTTTATGTGGACATAGTTTTCAATTCATTTGGGTAAATACCAAGGAGCGTGATTGCTGGATCATATGGTAAGAGTATTTTTAGTTTTGTAAGAAACTGCCAAACTGCCTTCCAAAGTTGACTGTGCCACTTTTTATTCCCACCAATAATGAATGTGAGTTCCTATTGCTCCACATCTTTACCAGTATTTGGTGTTGTCAGTGTTTTGGAGTTTGGCCATTTGAAAACGTTGTAGTAGTATCTTGTTTTAATTTGCAATTCCCCAGTGAATATGATGTTGAGCGTCTTTCCATATGTCTATATGCCATCTCTATATTGCCTTTAGTGAGATGCCTGTTCACATCTTGTGCTTATTTTTTCATTGGGTTGTTTGTCTTCTTGTTGTTAAGTTTTAAGAGCTCTCTTTTTTTTAAAGATTTTTATTGGGGATTTGGGGGGATGGGAACAGCGCTGGGGAATTGGGGGGAAGGGGAACAGACAAGTTGCTGTCCTTTTGTTCTTCAGTCTAGTTGTAGAGGGCGTTGCTTCACTGGCCCAAGTTGGCACCATCATTGCGCTCTTCCCAGGCGAGGCAGATCAGTCACCAGCTTCTGGACGGCCGGTCACTGTGCCTGCTGGCCGCTCACGTTGGCTGCTGGCTACATACGGTAGCCCATGGCAACCCACTGCAGCAGGGGCTACAGCCTACGCTGTCGCCGGCAACTCACGGCAGCCCAGCTNTCCAGGTTGAGCTGTTGTTCAGCATCTTAGCCGTAGAGGGCAGTGTCACTGGCCCTCATATGTGGGATCCGAACCAGGGCTCTCGGGTGTTCCAAGCCAGCTCTTAACCATCGCGCCACTCGGCCAGCCCGCCACTATATTTCTTATATGTAACATTTCTCCACCAGACATTTGCAGTTGTATAGGGTCCATCAACCAATCGACGGCTGATTTGAGAGTTGAGTTTAGTGCATCTAAGAGGGAGAGGTAGGTTCCATGTGCCCAAGGAGGAGACTTGGCTCAATTATCCACTAATTGCTTTACACCAGAAAGATCCTTTTTTGTTTGTTTGTTAAGCTGAGCCATACTGCCACCTGTTGGCAGCTCAGCGGCTGCTCAGCTCGGGCCGGGCATCGAACCGCTGTTGCTCAGAGCTCAAACTCTTGAAGAAAAATCCTTAAAGGAATGAATACATTTCTGCAAAGAGTGCTCAAAAAGGATCCTGGACACTTTTTCCTCTTAATTAACCAAGGAATATTCCAATTATTTTCAGAAAATAGCCTTTTTCTTTCCCAGTCTCTATATTTTCCTATATCTGGCTATAATTTGTGTCTGAAGTAAGCATGTAATAGAGGGCTATCAGAATTTATGGAAAAGAAGAAACCCTGTGAGTGCATGTGCACATACACCCAGATACACAGATGACTGTTTCCTTTACCTCAAGCATCTTTTCCCCTGTGGACTAAAGGTAGGACAGTGACCTCTGTCGAATGCTTTTTCCTGAGGGGTGCTGTGGCCTTTGAGTTCCCTTGCAGAGCTGTGGCTTAGCCGTATGCCACAGCATAGGCAGCACTGGGTTTGCGAGTAAAATGACCCAGGGTGGAAGGATGGGCATATTGGCTGGGTGAGAATGGGACACGCCCCAGGAGACAACCTTTGCCATTTCTCTACCCAGACTCAGATGTCTTGAGAACCTGTCCACCACCAGGTAAGGCCAGCGTGCCTGCGTCTCACCAGGGCTTGGAATGAAGTATGAACCTTTGTGGCTTTGTCCTCATCAAGGAAAACCAGGCCTAAGTGGCCCAAGGCTCTCTCTAGAACAGGAAAGGTGCTGTGTGCTCTAAGTGTTGTTGTGATCTGTTTGGTAATTTTTGTCAACTACTCAACACCTCTCCCCACCTGTCTTCACTTCTACCTAAAAAAGCAGCAATGAGGAAATAAAAAAAAACCCTTTGTTGAATCCTATGTGTTTTGGTGATGGCACAAGACAACNTGGATACAGTTGCGTAAACACAATACAGCCATGAAGGGTCTCTCTCTCAGCTCATTGCCCACACTTTGCAAACAGCTTGTAAAAATGTGACACCTTTGAGAGCTTGGAGAAGAATAGGTTTCTTCCAAGGCACCAAAGTTTTTTTTTGTTTGTTTTTTGTGCTTGTTTTTTTTGTTGTTTTGTTTTGAATGGGTGCCTGTAGCATTAGAATACATAAAAAGAGTCAGCAGAGTCAACTTGTTTTTTTTTTTTTTCTGCTTCAAATCAGGAGCATGGGCTCCATTTAGGAGGAAACTGTCAAGCAGCCTCACAAAGACCTATTTTATCAGCCTTTGATGTATAACTTGTGTACAACTTCTGCATGCAATTGTACACAACTGCCTGAAACAAAGAGTACTTTGAAATGCATTTATTGAGAATTCCACACTAGTCCAGCAACTCCGTTGTGTGATAATTCCTGTCATGACTTTTCTAAAATGGACAAGTCAACCTTCAGAAAGTATATAGATAGATTTGTTCATTGAAATATTTTGCCTTTGGCTTAGCATTGAGCCCATCTTCGCCTGAAAACTTCTTCCTGCTCTGCAACCTCTCTGTGCAGACAGAGCAGTGCAGTGGTCAGTGGTTTTACTAAAAAGAGTCTGAACCTGCTAAGAATTTGATGAGCTGATGCTTTCTCTTGGTTGCTTTCAAGCAGAGCCTGAGACTAAGGCTTTGCTTCAGGCGATTTGGGAGGTGATTCCAGAAGAGAGGAGACAGGGAGGAGAAAAAGCAAGCATGCATGGAGGTTATCTCTGGGTAAAGGCTGATTCTGTCAGGACCTGTGGGAAGCACATCTCTCAGAGCTGCCTGACGAAGGCCAGACCCTCCTGCCGAAGGCCAGAGCCTGGAGCATGTCTCCATTTGCTCCTGTTTCCTTTTGGTTGAAGGCTACCTGAGGATCTTCACTGTCATGTGCTACTGGGATGCAGGTACAGTGGGATAGTGTGGGACTGCAGAAAGGTATAGCACAAGCTGGAGGGGCTGTCACAGCTCACATGGAACTGTTCCCTGTAGCTGCAGCTCCAATTAGAAGGGATGGATGGGATGGACATGGTCGCCAGAGGGGAGCAGCAGGCTTTGCAGCCACCTCAGATCAGAACCCCCGCTCCATCACTGATTAGCCGTGAGATCTCCGCCCTGTGTCAGCACACACTGATGAAGCGCACCGTCTCTCTCCTGCTGTGCACATCAGGGTCTTGCAGCTTAGCTGCCCCTATGAGAACTCCCACATGGTCTCCCTTCTCCTTTCTCATCCCTCTGCTTCTCCACCTCCCTGCCCTGTTTGTCCTCAGGGTGCAGAGGGGCTGCGGAGCTCAAGCCCTCACTGTGCCCTCCTGCTGCTGACTGCAGCCTTGTGGGGTTGGTGTCACATTGTACTTTCTTCAAAAAAAGTTCACTGCAACCCGCTGTACTTTCTCGNCCAATCGCCTGAGACCTCTAAGTTCCTCCGTTCTTTGTCTGGAGGAGCGGAGGAGGAAGAAAGATATCCTAGAGGTATCTGACTTCTTGAAAGACTATTACCACATTATAATTACTTTTTTTTCCCCAAAAGCTAATTAAACTGCCCACAAAGCATTGAAATTCAGTTAGTTGGGTTGAGTCACAATGGATAGAAGCGTCTGTTGCCAGAAGCACAGGAATGCCAGGTGAAGATTAGAAAAACCTTATAAGAAAGATAAAAGGCATCGCTTTCACTTTGAACTTGAAAAACATCCACCCAGTACAGAAGCAAGTGGCCAAAGCTAAAGGCGACAAAAACAAACAACAGAATTCAGAACTATAATCATAATCACCTAGGGCTGTGGGGACTTTTTGTAAGGTGCATAATGCATTTACCCTAAGGCATTCTTGTATATTTATTCCATTATTTTGTCACATTTTCCTATCCTAAACCTAAATGTCCTCTTTATCATCATTTGATAGGAAAAGGCCTTGCATGGCTCCCAGAGGCCATGAACCCCTTGTGTGGCTGCGGGCGAGGCAGAGGCTGGTGCAGCCACAAGGCCCAGAAAGGAGGCTGGGGATGTGGAGGGAGGTTCTTTCTCTCCATGGAGGGGCCATGATTTCCATCCTGAGGTTTTCAAAAAGTCCTCACACTCTCAGGCGTTGGCTACAAGTGCAAATATTTTCACAGAAGCTATTTCCCAAGGATTTTCCCAAGTTTCTTTTCTGAACTGCCAATAACACCTTGATTATCCAGGGTCTTTGAATGCAAGTTTTCTGGATTCATAAATGTCAGCCAGTCCTTTACATCCGCATGTTTTGTGTGCCTTTGAATAGAAACCATTCCCAAGACTTTACACGTATTTTACCTTACTCAACTGCATGAATTATTTTGTTGTGGAGGCATGAGGAGTGACCCCAGGACTGTGAACCGTTCATGCCCTGGGCGGGGGGCACATGTGGAAAAGTTCCAAGCATTGGCCTGCTTTCCAGTTTGCCTCCTCACAGAAGTGCAAAGGAGAATGTGGG
>NW_017731386.1:5759033-5770793 GCF_001890085.2 Hipposideros armiger
GCATGTGGTGACAACTGTTTACTTTTCTGTTGATAACATTTTAAGTTGTACTGTGGTGGAGCTAAGATTTTGGTAAATCTAGCAGCATTAGTTGATTGAATGGGATATTCAATGTGGGATGGTTGCCAAGGGACCAGTCAATGCAAATAAGTAATAATAGCTCTGGTTTAAAAGGACAAAGAATTAGGGCTGGGGACAGAAAAAATACTCCCTACAGAGGACAGGGGTTTTGCAGTGACAAATGTAGATTCTTGCTAAGCAGCTCTGCTTTCTGCTTCTGTCAGGGGACAGAGAGCCAAGGAGTGGGGATGGAGCAGAAGACGGGGAAGCTGCAGTCACTGGCAGAGGCCCAGTCTGCTCTGGTCTCCCCTTGCCGTGGAATATGTGCAAATCAAAGCATGTTTGTTATCCAGTGTTAGCAGCCCTGCAATCGTAAACTTCGGCTACAACAGCAAAGAGAAGAGAAAAAGATCTGTGACAGTAAAGGAGCAAGTCCTGGGCCATAAGCAATGATACCAAAGACAGCTGGAAAGTGTCCGAAACCTGTTCTTGAACCTCTTTTCATCTTTCTCTTCGCTTCCTCCCTTGCCGGTCTTATCTAATCTCACAGCTTCATTTTAATCAAGTCCAGTGTATCATTTTTTCTTTCATGGATGGCGCTCTTGGTGTTGCATTGAAAAACTCATCAGCGAGCCCAAGGTCATAGATTTTCTCCTATCTTTTCTCCTAGAAGTTTTATGGTTTTGCATTTTTACATTTTGGTCTGTGATCCATTTTGAGTTAATTTTTGTGAAGGTGTAAGGAGCTGTGTCTAAGTTCATTTTTTTTTGTATATGGACATCCAATTGTTCCAGCATCATTTGTTGAAAAGACTATCCTTTTTTCACTTTATTGACTTGGCTTCTTTGACAAAGATCAATTGTCTATATTTGGGTGGGCCTATTTTTGGGCTCTCTATTCTGTTCCATGTCTTATGGCTTTTAATATCATGTATACGCTGATGGCTCTTCAACTTACATGTCTAGCCTCGACTTCACCCCTGAAGTTTCAGGCACGTATGTACGATGCTATCTCCACTTGAATGCCTAACAGACATCTCAAACTGACCACACCTAAACTTAACATCGTCTCCTTCCCCGCCACCCAATCTGCTCCTCCTCCCACCTCAGTTAATGGCAATTCCATTTTTTCTGTTGTTCAGGTCAAAGACTTGACTTTTCTCATTCTCTCACACATTTCATCAAATAGGCCAGAAAATTCTGTTGGCTCTACTGCAAAATATATTAAAAATCTGACTATTTCTTACCATCCACACTGCTGCCGCACTGGTGCAAGCCACCATCATCCCTTGCTTGGGTCACCGCAGTCGCCTCCTAACTGGTCTCCCAGCTCCTACACTTGCATCCCTATCATCTGTTGTCCAGGGAGCAGCTAGAGGGATCCTGTTAAAGTCCTATCGTGTTACTCTTCTGCCCAATTCCCTCTAGTGTCTTTCCATTGAATTCAGAGACTTCATGGTAGAGACTTAAGGCCTCTAAGGCCCTTCATCACTTTCTCTACCCTGTCACCTCTCCAACCTTACCTCCTACTGCTCCCCTTGTCCACTCTGCTCCTCACTCCTTGTCCACCCTGGCCTCCTGGCTGTTTTTCAAACATTCTGCACAGGCTCCTGCCTCAGGGCCTTTGCACCAGCTCCCTCTGCTTGGCACGTTCTTCTCCAAGATAGCCTCACCTTCAAATCTTTGCTCAAATGTCACCTTCAGTGAATGAGGCCTTCACTGAGTAACGCTTTTAAATTCCCCCTTACCGCTGGCACTTTTCATCCCCATTACCTTACTCAATTCCTCCTCCCTCCCTTTGAACATATATCATTTACCGATTTGCAAGTTCTGTGAGGGTAGGGGTTTATGTCTTTGCTGTATTCCCAGCACCTTGAGTTGTGCCAGGTTCAGTGTTGGTTACTGATGTTTGCTGAGCAAATGAATGATTGTAAGAAGGGACGGCTGGCATGTCACTCTCTGCATGGGTGTCCACACGTGCAGCACGCTGGTAGGGTAGGAAGATAAGAACTTGTGAGAGCTGGCGTGGTGAAGAGAGGGGCCGCCTGCAGTGGAGCAGCCAACAGGCCTGCCCTTTGTTGTGGCCAAAATGATGGAGGCTTCCCAGGGTCAAGCGGTCACTGAGTTGCTCACTGAGACAGGCGTATAGGAATGAGGGAACTCCTGGAGGCTGGACCCGCGGTGGGGCTGGAAGAGGCTGAGCCGGGCAGGTCTGCCACGTTCCCAGGTGAGGGACGGGGCAGTGGGGAGGCCCTGCAGGCTTCTGAGGAAGCTTGTCTTGCCCCTGGAGACAACCAGCATTTGGATAACCCCTTCAGATGATATCAACAATCAGGAAGGTTGACCTTGAGGCACTGGACAAAGGAGGTCTCTTGTCCAGCTTTTTCCAGCCCATTCTTCCACACCTCCTGCCCCTCACCCTCACCCTAAGGCGTGGAGACCCAGAGGAGGGAGGGGAAGCAAGTGCTCCAAGTAGGCCCCTCCCCACTCCTGACAGCGCTCGGGAGCCTGGTGAGACTGGGGAGGAGCGCGCCTTGCTGGAGCCTGTGAAGTGGATTGAGCTGAGGATAAGGTCTGAGCTCTACCAGAATATCACCGAGGGAGGGGAAAGGGCCATCCACTGAGTGTGCCTGATAGCAGTGTTTACAGGAGAGAATAATGTGTTACGTTAGCTAAGTAACGTGTCTAAGAGAAAATAAACAACACTTGGAGGGCTGAATTTGCAAACCTCAGTCTGTGAAGAACAGCAAAGAGTCACCTTTGCTTTATGAGACAGCATTACTCACGATACGGGGAGGGGAGCAGAAAACATAATTCTCTAAAAATACTTCAGACGTTGCTCCAGGTTTCTTTAGAACAAAATTTAATGCAGTAGGCTCACCTGGGCAGGGAAACACGCTGGGAGGGTACAGGCCCTGGTCTCAGCCCCACGCTGCTTGCCTTCCCCAGGGACATTCCCACCATAACTAGAGAGACGGCACTTGACCTCAGCCCCCATCTCACCAAAGTATGCTGGTGATCCCTGGATCAGAGAATCATAGAATTTTAGAATGAAGGGCGTAAATTAGCTCAGTTCTTCATGATACACAAGATGAGGCAGGCTCAGAGAGGTGGATGCTTTGGTCAGGATCACATAGCGAATTAGGGGCTATGATAAGCAGAACAATGGCCCTCAAAGGTGCCCACACCTGAATCCCCAGAACCTTCTAATATGTTCCCTTACATGGCAAAAGGGGAACACAGTTCTGCCAACACCTTGAGTTTAGCCCCGTAAGGCTCATATCAAACTTCTGATTTCCAGAACTGAAAGATAATAAGCCAGTGTTGTTTTAAGTCATTAAGTTGGTGGTATTTCGTTAGCAGCCATGGGAAAGTGACCAGTGATGAAGCCGGCGTTGAAGTGTGCATGTCATGACTCCTGTTCCCATGGTCTTTCTATCGTAGTTCTGAACTGGTGATAAAGAATGGTGATTCCTTGAACAGGTCAAAAGCAACTCGTCCTGGCATGAGCTGTGTGACAGGTGCTGTGACAGAGGTCTGGCAGGCAATGGAAGATCTACCAGGTGGGGAAGCCTCACTCCAAAGCGTGTGGCCAGCTCAGTGATTCAGATGACAGCTGCCAGAATCCAGGGTGGTCAGTGCTCAAGAGTTGGGGTTCTCTGCCTAAGTGGTAACGGGACCCTGGAATGGGGTTAAGCGGGCCGCTGGAGTAGAGGCAGCAGGACCTCAGCCATGGAACATTACCCATGGGTTGGAACCAGAGCTGGAATGAGTCAGGTGCATGGGTGGGGAGGGCTGGCCCTGCAGGGGTGCATGAGAGCTCTGTAATGGTCACTGGTGCTAAAGGCAGCAAATGAATCTTGGGGAATGAAGTGATCAGCCACAGGCCACTCAGCTCCGGGCTGGGTGGGGAGGCTGGATGACCCAAATCACTTCCCCTTCCAGCTGGGACTGCTTTAAGAACTGAGGTGGGGGTGGGAGGAGAGGAGGGAGGGAATATCAGTGAAAGCAGTTTCAGGAAGCTGAACAAGACAGAGGCAGTTGACATGAGATGGAGGCTGGTTTTTCCCATCATTGTCATAGACGACTTTCATAGCATCACAACAATATACAGGTAATAGCAAAGTCCTGCTATCACTGGATTACGGCTATAAAATAAGGGTACATCTCTTTTTCAAAGCCCAAATTCCAATAGCTCAGCAGCTCTCAATGGATGACCTGGAGAGTTTAGAAAAATCCTAGGGCCTGGTTGCATCCCCAGCAGGGGTTCGATCCCTGACATGTCTGGAGGCAGCTTGGGCACTAGGATTTGTAGGAGGTCTTGAGAGCCACTGCTTATGTAAGCCCCACTAGCTTCCTGCCTATAATTTGGATCTCTCTGACTACATAGCTGTGTCCAAGGGTCCTCAGGAACATGCTCACTTGGGCTTGGGGCAGAACCCTCCATGGCCATGGCCTCGGCCTCCAGGCCATGGTGCTGGGCCACCGCCTCCCACCCTGGGAACCTCCGGCCTCAGGAGCTGCTGCTCTCTCTAAGGTGCAGACCTCAAGTATAAGACAGGCCCTCTTGTGAAACCCCACGGAGTGGCTGACGTGGGGCAGTGTACCTCAGGCCTTCCTGAGGCCCCGGGACAGTGGAAGGGATGCGTACCAGAGAGCAACTGGCAAGTCCTAAGGATGAGCTGGCTCACTGGGCCCACAGTGCTAAGAACCCTCATGGAGTCACTCACTGTCCTACCAGGAAGGGTCAGGTTGTCCCCTGCCCAGGAATGTTCTGGGAATCAGCACGACTATTCCTGGGAGACATGCTTGTAACAGGGCAGCCGGCAGTAAGTTAACTACCCAGGGAAGTGACTGCAGACCTACTAAATGGATCCCACTAAACCCAAACTAAATGTACCCCCAACCTTATTTCCCTTGTTGGACCCCCCAAATGCCATGGCCATTCTATCATCATTTGGCCTGATGGAGAGTGTGACATAGGGGACACAGGTGACATAGAAGACATAGGTGGACATAGGTGACATAAGAGTAGACACAGTCAGTGGACTTAATCAATGGTGGTTAAAATATTGTACTTCTAGAGATTTGACAGATAGAAACATATAACCGTGTTTTCAGGGTCTGTGAAGTGACCTGGCAAAAGAGGTCCCCAAAGCTGGAGCATTAGAGTTGCTTGTAGACTGAGAGGCAACCTTCCAGGTCCAGCAGCACATTCTCCTCCAGCTCTCCGTCTGCAGACCTCCTAGAAGTGGGTCGACCTCCAGACATGAGGAAGTGGGGACTGGTTTTACACTTGAATAGCCCAAAGGCCATTTAGAATGTTTTTCCTATAAGGGACGCTGCCTCAAAATTCAAGCCTCCACCACTTAGGAGGCAGAAAACTATATACTTGAAACTTTAGGTTTTTCCAGTGTCTGTTCATTAAGAGTTCATTTTTTTGCCCATCCAGAACTAGCGACTTCCTTTCTGTATCTTCTGTATCTTCTGTATGTTCTCTGGTGTCAGTCACTAAATTAGTGTTTTACAAATTGGAGTCTGCAAGCTTTTGATGAAATGTTATGTTGAGTACAATGGTACAGGTGCTCTGGAAAAGGGTGGCAGTTTCTTACAGAACTAAACATATAATCACTATGTAACCCAGTACTCTTACTGTTAGGCTTTCATCCCAGAGAAATGAAAATTTATGTTTATACCAAAACCTGTACATGAATGCCCATAGCAGCTTTATCTGGAATAGCCCAAAACTTGAAACAACCCAGATGTCCTTCAGCAGGTGAATGGTTAAACAAACTGGGGTACAGACGTAACGTGGAAGACTACTGAGCAATAGAAAAGAACAAACAATTGATACACACTACACTTTGGATGGATCGTAAGGGAATTAGACTGAGTATGAAAGCCAGTCCTAAAGGTTGAATACTGTGATTCCATTTAGTTAATCTTCTTGACATGACCAAACCATAGAGATGGAGAACAGATTAGTGGTTGCCAGGGGTGCAGGGGGTGGGTGCAGCCCAGGAGGGAGATGTGTGTGGTTACGAAAGGGATCCTTGTGGTGATGGACCTGGTCTAGATCTTGACTGTGGTGATAGAAACTACACATGTGATAAAATTGCATAGAATGAAACACACACAAAAATAAGCCAATGAGTAAGTGCATGTTAAACGGGTGAAATATGATTAAGATTGGTGCATTCTGGACATTCTCAATGTCAATGTCCTGGTTGTGATATTACTGTCGTTTTACAAGATGTTACCATTGGGGAAACAGGGTGAAAGACACATGGGGTCTCTCTGTGTTATTTCTTATAACTGCATGTGAAAATCTACAATGATCTCAGAACAAGAAGTTTAATTTTTAGAAGAGTTATGTGGATATTTTGATGGTAATAAAAAATGAGTATCGGTGTATTCTGGATGATCTGAGTGACCCTTTATTAGCCTTATCACCTAGTTCCCTTGTGGCTCAGTGCTTTCTTTGGCATGAATGTTTATTGCCAGTCACTGCATCACTAACAACCAGAAGGCAAGGACAGAGCCAAGGACAAGCCTCCCCAGTGAGCAGGTCAAGTGTCAGGCACATGGTACAAACCAGGAAAGATTTTGCAAGGCAGAGCTGAGAAAAAGTCTTGTGGATCCCTAGTGTTGGCTTTCTTATTATAGCACTACTTAAATACATATAAGCTCATATACAGCTATAAAGCTAAAACAAATTTCCAAATGAATATAATCAAAACTACAAAACCAATAAAATTCAAATTGGTAGAATTAACACGATGAATAAAACTGAATTTCTGATCACGAGGTGGAGATGACACGCTGCTACGGAGCTTGCCCACCATCCCATTTAGAACTGGGACTTCTTTACTTACAACTTGGACTTTCTAGGGAACCAAGGGGGCAAATAGGAAAAGGCCTCGGACCTTCTAGATCAGCGGTTCTCAACCTGTGGGTCGCGACCTCTTTGGGGGTCGAACGACCCTTTCACAGGGGTCGCCGGGTACTCGTATGTGGGCGTATCTGCATGTGGGCCTGGAGACGGATAGAGGAGCGGTGTCTCAGTTCCTAAGACCATCGAAAATATGTGTTTTCCGATGGTCTTAGGGTGACCCCTGTGAACGGTTGAGAACCACTGTTCTAGAACATAAACATAGCAAAGACCAGCAGCTCTCTAACTTAATAACACTGATCTTGCTCAGACCCAGCCCTAACCAGATCTGTTTGCTGGTTTCCTGGCCTTCGCAAATAAGGCAGGGGGCATTGGCTCCTGTAGGCTGGCCCCTCGTGATATGACTACAGAGAATCTGACAGTCCTGGTGAGATTGGAAAATTATGAAAAGCAGATACAGCCACTAAATATTTTAGCAATTGAGAGGAAAAGGCACAGAGCTCCTGAGAAAAGCACACTATAATGACACAGCACAGTAATGGCCATGATAGTGACTCTGAGCAATAAATGAAAGGTTGAGTTCGGTTGAGAATCTCATGTTTAGGAAGACTAGGCAGTCGCATCTGGACCCTTATATGTGTTCTTGCATTCTGGTCCTTGAATGAACACACTTCAGTTAACTCCAGACCTATGCATTCGGGGGCACTCCCTCCTAGCAGGGAGAGGGATGCTGTGTGTGTGTGTGCGCGTGTGTGTGTGTGTGTGTGTGTGTGTGTGTGTGTGTGTGTATTGGGATGGGATGGGGGAGGAAGACTGAATTCTATGGAAGTCAGAACAAATAAGCCTCACACATGATTAATCATGCCCCCACGTCTCCTGCACTTCAAGGCTGCTGAGAATTGTCCTCCATTTCAGGATTTTAAGGCGGCACATCTGACCTTCCGAGCTTTCGTCTCCACACGTCCTCATACCTCTTCTGACAGATAATTACGGCTGAGTGTGAGCATCAACAGGAAAGCCGACCTCTTATCTTCAAGTTGGGCACTTAAATGAGCATTTTAAGACAAATTATTAATAACAGTGTTCAAGAAAATGATATCAGAAAAGCTTCGGAGATATTGACTTATGTTGTGGCAGTAGAAGAAAAAGGCCATTTCCATGACAGATAGGGGGACTTTTATGAAGTGATTAAATATTAATTTATCCAACAAATATTTATTACATACCCTCAATATTCAAGAGATCTTATTAGGAACTACAGGGTATACAAAACCATGCATGATTCAGTTCCTAATCTAATGGAGTTTACAACCAGGGAGTTTTAAAAAAGATTTATTGTTTAAAAGACCTGCAGTATAAAGAGATGTCAAAACTGTAGTTCAGTCTTAGCACTTGAAGAGGTGACAAGTGGGTCATCTAAGGAGAAGGGTCCCCTGAGCTACCCCTGGAAAAATACCAGTGCAGTAATGGGCAGGCACAGGAAAGGGGGCGTGCCCCATGGAGGGACTGGTGTGGCTGAAGTTGTGGGAGGGGGAGGCAAGAAAGCAGTGAGTTTCTCTGGACTATGAAATACTGATGGAGGAGTAGCTAGAGGTGGCCAGAGACCACAACCATATAGCATTGCTAAATGCCAGGCTAAGGAGTTAAGCTTTACTTTTGGGGAAGTGGAATGATTTACAGAAGTGGTATGGGGGGTGGAGGGGGTGGCAGAATGGACAATTAGAAGGGACTAGAGTGGCCTCCAACTAGGAGGCCCTTGCAGGGGTCCAGGTAGAAGGCCTGGAGAGAGGAAGTGGAAATTTTAAATAGTTTCAAGGAGCCTGGCAAGACTATGTCAAGTCTGGAGAAGCGTGAGCCTCCCTTTTGGTCAGAAGATAGCACAGTATTTCATCAGGCTTTATGGGTTCCAGCAGGGAGGGGGACCCGGACTCCAAGACATGCTGTTGCCCAAAAGGGCTTTACCAACTTCAATGTTTTTAAATTAATCTACTCAGTCTATCTTATCTGCAGGCTGATATTTTGCAATTTTGAACTCATTCCACAGTCATGTGGTTTATGAGATGGGCGTTGAACCTCCCTAGAAGGTAACCCATACCTGGCGGTGAGTCCCACACCTATTGCTACAGTTGGTTGTGAGCTTCTCACGTTCTACGAGTGTGCCTGGCACCCAGTTTGTGCACAACAAATGCAGACGTTTATAAGCATGGTTTCTATGAAAGGCCTAACTCAGGTCAGACCTTCATTTATTGGTTTGTTCATTTGGTCGAGTATGCTGAGTCCTACTATGTGCAAGGAGCCAGGCCACCTCTGTGGCTACCAGCCACAGCAACCTTCCCTTCTCTGAAATCCTGCTCTTGGGAGTGTGTATAGCACATCCTTGGTTTGCCTCACTGGCAAGTTCATCCTTCCAGAGGTAGAGGCACTTGAGGTTCACATGTTGGGTGAGACTGAACACCCAGGAGGAGTCGATTGAGGGTCATCTTTGTGGGGAGACTGGGGAGTAAGCCATCATGACACCTCTAAATGTGTCACCATGAAGAAAACGACATTGCTGGTGCATATGGCGGCGGCAGCAGCTGCTACCTCCATGGAGCTCCATCTGTGCCAGGTACTGTGGGTCACCTTTAAAGACGGAGAAACTTGTTTTCACAGGACTATGTAATGTTCCCAGGTTGCACAGCCCGTAACCTTGATTTCAACCCACAACAATCGGGCTCCAAAGCTTAGTCCCTGGCTTAACCGCTCTCCTGTCCCTTTGGATGTGAAATAGGATTGCATTTGGCTGCAGGTAACAACCTGACCACCATGTTCTGAACGGGGCGGGGTTCATTCCCTTATTTCGAGGGCGTAGCACAGGGCCAGGCACATACTAAATGATGATAAACGAAAAATAATGTTAAATGAATTCAATAAATGTTAAATAAATACAGGAGTGAATAATTTCCATAAATAATTCTACTAATATCTTGCATGAATATAATGTTTTATTGTTAGTGCCCACTCCTGTTTCAGGGGTAACAGAAG
This sequence comes from Hipposideros armiger, assembly GCF_001890085.2. NCBI lineage: Eukaryota > Metazoa > Chordata > Mammalia > Chiroptera > Hipposideridae > Hipposideros > Hipposideros armiger. The sequence continues at coordinate 5,769,009 of NW_017731386.1, forward strand.
ACCCTATGCTGCTCTTCCTGTGAAAACAATTCTGTGCAGAGGCCAGGACAGGTTTTCATATCCCCATTTTGCAGAGGAGGAAAGAGGCTTAGAAAGTTTAAGTGACTTGCCTGAAGTCCCAAAGTAAGAGCATCACTGTGGAGAATTTTTTTTTAAAGCCTTGTCTTCTGACGTAAAGGTCCTACCCCTTCTCCATCGCTACACCTCTTTCATGAAGTAACCTAGTAGAAGCTAAGAGGCATAGCTTTTCTTTTCTCGTTAGCATTCTTTCCAAAGTAGCTGTGGAGATTTTTATCAATGGGCCGGTTCTATTAAATGCCATAAGCCAGTCGTTCCTTCTCTTCGCCTCCCGTGTGTCCTTCCATCCTGCTTTGGAAAGCGTCTGTGAGCCTCCTGTTCAGAAGGCGAGGGGAAAAAATGTATTAGGTTCTCTAATATGATAATACCATAAAAGAAATTTATGGTACCTAGAGGGAGAGAATTACAAATGGATGAAAGGTGACTATATAATGTAGAGGCTTTTTTTTTTTTTTAGGGTGTAAAAGTAAATAGAAGAAAACAGCGCAAATAGAATCTGCAGCAAATGGAAGGCAACGGGCCTGTTTCATTGGCGCTCCTGCTATAGCCTATCTCCCTGCGTGGTGATGCCATTTTCAACAATTCCTGCTTTGTCATTTTTCAGGTAGTTCCACAGCCTCTCACTTACTTGCCAGTCTTCCGTAGATTGCTGGAGTTCTCGGTGCGTGAGGCATGCTTCTGGCCAGGTCTTTCCTGCCCTTACTTTTACAGGCCTTGTCCTCCCCTCCTCCTTCAAGGTTCTCTGGTTCTTCCCTGAAGTCACACCCTGCGCCAGGCAGAGATGGGTGATAACTGAGGCTGTGCTTCTCATTGTTCCCTCCGCTGCGTCCGTCATGCTGGCACAGTCTGTGTGTCCGGCTAGGGACATGCTAAGAGCAGCCCCAGTGACAGGCAGTGAGGGGCTCATCTCCCAGGGAAGCCAGGCCTTTGCTGACACCCACAGGTCAGGCTCCTTCACAGGCTCTGGGCTCTGGCACAGCCCTTTCCCTCCCAAACTCCCAGGCAGTTTGTCGTGCGTTCTCCCAGGGGCCTGCACCCCAGCTGCACAGCCCACAGCGGGGCTGCCTACTGCCCTCTGACTGCAGGCCTCAGTCTGCCCTGCTTGCCCTGCCTGGGGGGGAGGCTGCTAGGATGCTCCGTGGAGCACACTTCTGCCCTGAAATCCAGCTACATCTCACCAAGGTCACTGACCATCAATACGTAAATTCTCCTCTTGTTTCCCCCAAGTCTTACTCCAGGCCAGACTTCACCACTCGAGAGGAGGCCCCTGACCCTCCACCCACAACAGCCTCTACCTGCTACGGATGCTCTTTGACTTAATTGCTGAACATCTTTTCTCCTTTGTCCTCGGCCCGCAGCCCTCCCTGCCTGCAGCTTTCCTTGTTCCCCTACCTGGCAGGTAAGCTTTGAGTTTTGTTCTAAGCTTTTCTTTCTGTTTCCCATTCTCTCTTCATTCTGACCTGTCATCAGCACAAACAAGCCAGGCAGCCCATCTCAGCGTGGGAGAAGGCGGCGACTGGTTCCCTCTGTGACTATGAGGAGTGGGGTTGGGGGTAGAAGGGCCCAGGCAGTGAGGGGGGACAGGAGGCTTGTCTTGTGCTTATAAGCCTGCAACACTGCCTGCTCCCCACTGCTCCGGCTTCCCCTGGCCCCTCCTGGCATGGCCTTGCCTTCCAGCATGGCTGGGCTAGGAGCTTCCCAGCTGGG
>NW_017731386.1:5773843-5774965 GCF_001890085.2 Hipposideros armiger
GAAATGGATAGCAATAATGTTGTGTTTACGGCCTCACTCCCAAAGTGGAGATATGTATTATAATTCAGCGCAATTCATTGTCCTAGTCTGGCATTTATAAAATTCTCATCATAGTATTAGAGTAAGAACCCATTTCCTAGGAAGTATTGTTGTAATAAACTGTAATTAGTGGCTTGTAAACCAGCCGTAATTCATGTTTTGAAGGAAAAGGCATGTGGACAGCTAAATATTTGTGTGCAGTGTGCTCTCTGAGCATTTACATCACGCCCTGCTGCTCACCTGGAGCACGTGGCACGCTGCCTGGGCAGGGCTCGGTGCTGGAGGCCCCAGGCTGCCCGTCACCCAGACCATTAGATTTTCCACTGCGGCGCTAGGACAGCCCCAGCCCCAACACCCAACCCCAATGCCAACCTCTGTTGTTTTACAGCTTGCTCGTCGTGATTCTCAGTAAGTTGGATTCCCAAGCCAAACCCGGGCGGCCCACCTGGAAGAGGAAGTGGGGCAGGCATCCGCAGGCCAGGCTCACCATGACACGGTGTGAAACCTCGGGCTACAACACGGGACTCGGGCGCTGCTCCGACCCCTCGTGTCTTGTGTTGCAGCCGGAGGAACGCAGGTCCGCAGCAGAGCCTGCTCCGCCGCCTGCCACCCTGGGACCCGGCGCAGAAGGACCACGCAGAGACACAGGGAAGGCCCCCAGGCACAAGGTGGGTGCAGTGCCCCAAGAGTGGCCCTGGGCAGCCCACCGACCAGCCCCGTCTTGGTGCGCGTTCAGTCTCGGTGCAGGGCTTCGCCTCAGCCCTCGTTCGCTTCGGGTAGCTTGTGCTGGCTGCCTGGCGGCGCGTCTTTTGGAACACACTGGGTGCACCCCAAACATCTCTCCCATTGGTGGGAAAGCCCAACATTTAGACCTGCGTTCTGGACAAGCATTGCATTGTTAGGAATGGTCTTTTACAGTGTATTTTCTGCAAGGTGATAGAGTAAGCCACCACAGGCATCAGCTGGGTTTTACCGATGGCATTACTTTCCAATATGACCGGAACTCTAGAGGGAAATGAAATCCTGTGAATTTCCACAGGGAGGAAGCTCCGACAGAGGACCCTAAAACTGGAGTTGAGGGGT
>NW_017731386.1:5777613-5815772 GCF_001890085.2 Hipposideros armiger
TGTTCTTTGTTCCTTGTTTCATGCTTTCTCTTGGATCAATCAAGTAGTTTTTAGTATTCCATTTTATCTCTTCTATTTTCTTTTTAGCTATACTGCTTAGATAGATATATATTGGCTGCCCAAGGGGTTATAATATGCATCCCTAAGATCACAATCAACCTTGAATTAATAATATACCATTACACAAACAATATAAGAACCTTACAACTGTATTTAACTGCATTTCTTGCTTGTGCTATATTTTTGTGTATTTTACTTCTATATTTGGTATAAACTGCTCCATACGTTGTTATGGCTTTTGCTTTAAACAGTCAATAGTTTTTTTCAAAATCTTTTGCTTTTGAAATAATTATAGACTCACTGGAAGTTGCAAAATTAGCACAGAGGATCCTTTGTATCCTTCACCCATCTTTCATTAATAGTATCATCTTAACCTACTAGAGTACAATGCCAAAACCAGGAAATCGATACTGGCACAATACAGTTAACTATGCCTTATTCAGATTTCACCACTTTTCACAGATGAGTGTGTGTGTATAGCACTATGCAATTTTACCATATGTATAGATTTATATAGCTACACAATCAGGATACAAAACTGGCCCATCAATACCAAGGAACTGCTCTGTGCCACCCCCTCACCCACCACATAAATTCCTCTGGCAACCATTAATTTGTTTTCCATTTCTATATTTCTGCCATTTTGAGAATGTTACATAAATGGAGTCATACAGGATGTAATCTATTTATATTGGCTTTCTTCACTCAGAATAATGCTCCTGAGATCCATGTGGTATGTATCATGCGTCAGTAGTTCACTCTTTTTTATGGCTGAGTAATATTCCATTCCATTGTACCATACTTTGTTTATCCATTCACCTACTGAAGGACATCGGGATGTTTCCATATTCTGGCTATTATGAATAAAGCTGCTATGAACATTCTCATACAGGATTTTTTGTGAGCATAAGTTTTCATTTATCTGGGATAAATGCCGAACCATGTGAGTGCTGGATCAAATGGTAAGTATATGTATTTAGTTTCATAAGAAACTACCAAATTATTTTCCAGATCAGTTGTCCCATTTTACATTCCCGCCAGCAATGTATGACAAAGTCAGTTTCTCTGCATTCTCACCAGCATTTGTTGTTATTCTTATTATTTTTATTCTAGTCATTCTGATAGATTTGTAATGATATTTCATTGTGGTTTTAATTTGCATCTCTCTCATGGCTAATGATGTTGAACAACTTTTCTTATGTTTATTTGCCATCTATATATCCTCTTCAGTAAAATGTCTGTTAAGGTTTTTTGTTCATTTTCTAATTGGATTACTTTTTAAATTTTTTTTATTTTTGTTTTTAACATTTGAGTTTCTGAGTTCTTTCTATATTTTAGATACAAGTCCTTTGTCAGAAACATAGTTTGCAAATATTTTCTCCCAGTCTGTGGCTTGTTTTCTCATCCTCTTTATGGTCTTCCACAGAACAAAAAAAGTTTTTCATTTTGCTGAAATTTAGTTTATCAGTATGTCCTTCTGGGAATCATACTTTTGGTGTCATGGCTAATGACTAATGATGTTGAACTTAGCCTTAGGTTCCAAAGATTTTTCTCCTCTGTTTTCTTCTAAAAGTCTTATCATTTTACATGTAAGTCTACAGTTCATTATAAATAATTTTTTATGTAAGATATGAGGTTTAGGTAGAGGTTTTTTGTTTCTGTTTTGTGTTTGCCAGTTACTCTAGCACCATTTGCTTACTAGACTGTCCTTCCTCCATTGAATTGCTTTTGTACTTTTGTCAAAAACAGGTTGGGCGTATTTGTGTGGGTCTATTTTTGGGTCCTTTGTTTTGTTTCATTGACCTATATGTGTGTATTCTTTCACCAATACTACACTGTCTTGCTTGCGGTAGCTATATAATAAGCCCTAAAACTAGGTAGAGCAATTCTTCCCACTTTATTCTTCTTTTCACAGCTGTTATGGCTATTGTAGGCCCTTTGCCTTTCCATATTATATTCCATTTTAGAATAAGCTTGTCTTCAGTTATTTTTAAAAAGAGAAACATTTCAGATAGTCTGTTATGCTTACCCACATCTTCACCATTTCCAGATCTCTGTTGTTCTTCCTACAGATCTAGGTCTTTAGGAGCATTTCCCTTTAGCATTTTTTTATTTTCTTTTTTTGCAATGTGGTTCTATTGGTAATAAATTCTCTCTATTTCTATTTGCCTAAAGAATGCCTATACTTTTGCTTCATTTTTTTAAGGGTGTTTTCATTGAGTATAGAATTCTAAGTTGACTAACATTTCCTTTAGTACTTTCAAAATGTCATTCTAATGTTTTGGGGTTTCTGATAACTCAGTTGATATTGTTCGCCTGTATGTAACGTGCCCCCTCCCCTGCACTGGCTGGTTGTAAGATTTTTTTTTCTTTCTCTTGGTTTTCTGAAATATGACTATTATGTGTATAGATATGGTTTCCTTTGTAGTCATCCTGCCTGGGGTTCACTTACATTCTTGGATCTATAGATTGATATTTTTCATCAATTTTGAAACAATTTCATTCACTATCTTTAAAAATATTTCTTCCTGGCTCAGTTGGTGAAGAGCACGAGCTCTGAGCAACAGGGTAAGCGTTTTGATTCCCCCATGGGATGATGGGCTATGCCCACCACAGCTAAGATTGAACATGGCACCTTGAGCTGAGCGGCTGCGAGCTGCCGCTGGGCTGCTGGATGGCGACTGGACTTGGAGCTGAGCTAGCTGCGCCCTCCACAACTAAGACTGAAGGACAACAACTTGGCTGTTCCCCTTCCCCAGTTCCCCAACACTGTGCCCCTTCCCCTATTGCCCCCCAAAATCTTTGAAAAATAAAAAATAAAAATATTTTTTCCCAATTCTTCTTCTTCTGGGACTCCATACATATATGTTAGACTGATAATGTCCTACAAGTCTCAGATGTTGATGATGATGGTTTTCTCTATGTAGTTCATTTTTGATACTTTCTACTGACTGTATTTTTTTTTTTTTTTAGCTGAGCCATTCTGCCACCTGTTGGCAGCTCAGTGGCAGCTCAGCTTGGGAATGGGAATTGTCTACTGACTTTTTTTTTATTCTACTGATCATTTCTTCTTCTGTATCCAATTAAAGTCTCCAATGAATTCTTTTTTTCAGATACTGTATTTTTTATTCTATAAAGAGTCATTTGGTTCTTTTTAAGAATTTCTGTTTCTCTTTTGGAATTCTCCATCTGTTCAGCCAGTTTACACATTTTCTTCCAAATTCTTTAATATATTTATAATAGGTATTCTACAAATACTCAGGTAATTTTAATATCTGAGTCATTCATGGGTCTGCTTAATTTGCTGTTTTCTTTCTTGATTATGGATCACATTTTCTAGTAATTTTTTCTGACTGCTGAACATTGTAAATGAGGCATTGTAAAGGCTCTGAGATATGTTGTCTTTATCTAAAGATTGTTAACTTTTATTCAGTCAGGCAGTTAAATTACTGGCAGATACTCTTGATCTTGCAGCTGCTTGGTTATAAGCCAGGTTGCTTTTTTAATATAGTTAACTGATTTTTGAAAAAAAGGATTATAATAAATCTCAATGGAAAATCGTTGGCTAAGTCTTTAGGACCAATGAAAAATGAATATTTTAGAACTTAATAGCCCATGATGTGGATATAGTCAAAAAATGGTGGAGACACAGGTTTCTATGAATTTATTGGATGAGGATTTCTTCAACTCTGGCCTGATTTCAATCATTTTCTATATCAGAAATGTTTTGGGTAGAGGTCTGAAACTTTACCTGTTTTGACACATCTTAGTAATCACTTTAATTGTTACTACAATGCTTAAATCTTTATATCACAGGTCTCTGAATCAGAAATAATGAGATAAGCTTGCAAAGAGCTTATCTACAATGATCTTTATTATAGCATTGTTTATAATACCAAAAAGGGGGGGACAACCCAAATGTCTATTAGTAAGATGATTAAGTAAATATTATAAATTCTATACAACAGAATGCTGTGCAAATAATATATTTGTATTTAAGGGCATAGGAAATGTGTTCATTGTATATTAACTGAGAAAAAGTTATGAAACAGTATATAATATCCATTTTACATTAATAAAAATGTTGGAGCATATAGAATAAAGTCTATACACACACACACATACATATGTATTTTAAGAAAACATCTTTAGAAGTAGGACAAAGAATAATTTTTGTTTTATTTTTTATATTAGCATTGAGCATCCCAAGACCGTACATTACGTTCAATGATTCATTAGTAGGATTCATAGGACACAGAAAAAAAGCTGTTATACTCACAGTTACAGTTTGTTACAGCAGAGTGATACATACTAATATCAGAAAGGGAGGGGCAGCTGGTTAGCTCAGTTGGTTAGAGTGCAGTGCTCATAACACCGAGGTTGCTGGTTCAATCCCCACATGGGCCACTGAGATGTGTCCTCCACAACTAGATTGAAACAACTACTTGACTTGGAGCTGATGGGTGCTGGAAAAAAACACACTGCCCCACCCCCACCCAAAAAAAAAGAAAGAAAGAAAAATGTTATATATACCAGAAAGGGACAGGGCACATAAGACAGAGTCTAGGAAAAACCAGGAGAAGCTTCCAGTTGTCCTTACCTAGTGGAGTCACACAGACAGTACTTAATTATTCTATTAACAATGACAAGTGAAGTGTTGCCAATCAGGGAAGCTCATAACTGGGGAAGCTCACTGAGCTTTGGTGTCCAGAGCCCACATTCCAGAGTTCAAACTGATATAGTGTGGCCCAAAGCTTCAGGCATACAAAACAGTTGTTCACCAGAAATCACATCCTTAGCATAAACTATCTGGGGGATCTCAGGCATACAAAGACACTCATCAGGCAGGATACTCCAAAGTCTCAGAGGTCATTTCCAAGGCTTTGGTCAAGGGCAAGTCCTGAAGATCTTGCAAATGTGCAGGTTTTAGCAGCCCAAGCCTGCTGAGTTAACTCTTTACTTCACAGTGCTGTTTTAGGGTTTAATATTTTGCAATAACCCCATATTGCTTTTATCATCACAAACAGTAATTCATTTCCATTCTGCAAAAAAACGAAATGCATCAGAAATATTTGTGTGCTCTCATTCTAATATTGTTAGATGTCAATCAAATTCAAACTTGATATAATAACAACTTTCTGAACTGCCAGAAGTGACATCTCAATAACTAGAGGTGAAATACAGCATTATGAAGTAACTTTCTTGTCAGGAATTCTCTGAACTTTATAAATAGTCTCATCAATTTATATACCAGAGAAGGCCAGGAGCCAACTTTCTTCATGTGGAAGAGGAAAATCTCAGTCCATGTTGCTAAATGACCTGAAAGTCAGGGCAGCTAGATAAGAAGGTAATGGAAAGAAGTATTTGTCACCCCAGCCACTTCAGATTCAAATAATTTAAAACCGTTTAGTTCTGGTGACTGTGTTGTGAATTAAGGACCGAGGATTTCAGAAGTCTGGCCTGCTTGGAGACTGTGATGCTCTACTGTTCATTTGTAGGCAGTTCCCATCATGAACTCCGAGACCAGCCATAGCAAGAATACTTTACTCCCTCATCCACTTCAATGATTGTCATGTTGCCTTTCCTGGCTGGCAAAAAATAAAAGTAAAAACTGCTGGGGCGGCCAGTTAGTTCAGTTGGTTAGAGCACAGTGCTCATAACAGCAAGGTTGCTGGTTTGATCCCTGGATGGGCCACTGAGATGCACCCTCCACGACTAGATTGAAACAGCTACTTGACTTGGAGCTAGTGGGTTCTGGAAAAACACACTGTTCCCCAATTTTAAAAAAAATGTAAAAACTGCTTACTGTATGCCAAGTCCTGTGCCAAATGCTTAGATTATACTCAATCTTTACAACTTTTTAAGCCATATATTATCATCCCCATTTTATAGATAAGGAAACTGAGGATCAGTGCAAGCCTCAATGAAGTGACAATGGAATAAAATGAAAAAGAGGTCTTTTCATTATATTTGATTGAAGTAATGCTGGTAAAGCTACACAGTTCAAAATTTTCACAACCCAGCAGGAGTGGCCAGCATTCGAAAGCTTATCTGTGATCCCAGCTGTCATGTTTCAACATCATGGAAAAGGCATATTAACATTTTAGGATAAAATCTTGCCCTTTTTTTTTTAAAGATTTTTATTGGGGAATTGGGGGATGGGAACAGCTCTGGGGAATTGGAGAAGGGGAACAGACAAGTTGCTGTCCTTTTGTTCTTCAGTCTAGTTGTGGAGGACGTTGCTTCACTGGCCAAGTTGGCACCATCATTGCGCTCTTCCTGGGCGAGGCAGATCAGTCGCCGACTTCTGGACGGCCGCTCACAGTGGCTGCTGGCTGCTCACGCTGGCTGCTGGCTACACACGGTAGCCCATGGCAACCCACTGCCACAGGGGCTGCAGCCTACGCCATCACCGGAGACTCACGGCAGCCCAGCTCCAGGTTGAGCTGTTGTTCAGCATCTTAGCTGTAGAGGGCAGTGTCACTGGCCCTCATATATGGGATCCGAACTGGGGCCCTCTGGCGTCCCAAGCCAGTTCTTAACCAATGCGCCACTCGGCTGGCCCTAAAATCTTTCCCTTTCGATTAGAGAAAATGGCATAAACCTAAAGAAAATTCATAAGTAAAAGAGAGAGAATAAGAAGTATTGGGGGGGGGAGGGCATGGTGAGGGGGCCTGGGGGGCCCGGCCGAGTAGCTCAGTTGGTTAAGAGCTCAAGCTCTGAACAACAGGGTCACTGGTTCGATTCCCACATGGGCCAGTGAGCTGCACCCAAGCTGAGCTGCCACTGAGCTGGTGAGAGCACACACTCTTCACAGCAAAGGTTGCCGGTTCAACACCCATATGGGATGGTGAGTTGCCCCCACCCCCACCCCTCGCAACTAAGATTAAACACAGCACCTTGAGCTGAGCAGCCATGAGCTGCCGATGGGCGACCAGGTGGTTGGATGGCTCTGTGCAACAAGGTTGCCGGTTCGACTCCTGCATGGGATGATGGACTATGCACCCCCACAACTAGATGGAAAACGGCTACTGGACCTAGAGCTGAGCTTGCGCCCTCCACAACTAAGATTGAAGGACGACAACTTGACTTGGAGCTGATGGGTCTTGGAAAAACACAATGTTCCCCTCCCCAATTCCCCATACTGTTCCCCTCCTCAATTCCCCAATAAAAATCTTTAAAAAAAAAAAGTATTCAGCATAAAGTTGTCAGTGTTTCCATAACATTTTGAATTTAGATCTGATTGTGAGTTAAGTTTCAAGGGGTGACAAATTCTGAACAAGTAGCTTGAAACTAAATAAATAGTTGTTACATCCTACTCCTCAGTAGTTAATTATAGCAAGAACTCTGCTTCCTGGGAAGTATTGTTATAATAAATTATAATTAGTGGTTTGAAGCAGATACTTGTTTCTTTATAAAAAAAAATGTATGAGAGTAAAAAGCTTTCTTGGAGTTGTTCCGTTTGCATTAGAAAAGAGCTACAGTAGAAAATTGGTTATTCTTTTGGCAGCTGAGAAAAACTATCTGTCACTCAAGACTGAGAGTCAAGAGCCCCAAATATTATTCAAACAGGAGAGAATGAACCTTGTAGAACATTCAGGTGTGGCGAGGCCCTTGGAGCCTTGGAAAATATCCTGCATAGCTTAATGCCAAATGCTAATTGATGGATCTCTGCTGATTGCTGTTGGTTTTAAAACTGCATTCAGATTAGGCTTTCTCTGCCTCAGAAATGTGGCAATTAAAAAGTGTTTTAATATAACTGAGAATGAACCCAGGAGCAGCACGCATGGCTCCCTGAACTCATCCAAAATAACGACAGGTGTGGGGCTGTCAAAGGTGCTCAAGATGTTAGGTAAACAGCTCCTTGCTCCATTTTTTTAAACAAAGGCTCAGAGCTTAGCCTGTGATAATCTGACAGCAGAAGCTTCCTCTTTTCTGTTCCTGTTACCTCCCAACCCTGCCTTTTCTCTTTCTAGTGCCTTTGTTTTCCCCTTTTCTGTTAGAGCTTCCTTCCATTGCTGTTGGAGCTCTGGGTTCTAGTTATAGTGACAGACACTTTCTGGGGCTGTCATCTTTGCAAAGAGCTTCACCGTATCTAGTTATTTCTAGAATTACTGGAAATTGGAAACCAGAAGGCAGGTACGGACTGGATATCGTGTTTGCTCCACCCTTCCCCCCCTCCCATTCTGGGTCCCCAAATGCTGACGTCTGTAGAGAGCATCAGCAGGGTATTCTTGGCCTCTGACTTCTGATTAGATCAGCCAATGGGAGGCACCAGCAATAGATCAGAGGATGGTAAGGGAAAGAGGTGAAGATGTTGATTCTCCACCCCTGTGCCCCACCTAGCTATACAGCTCTGGTCAAGCATGTCCTCTCCTGCAGCTGTAGCTCTCATTGGGTTCCTGCAACACCTCCTTCCCCTTGCCCTTTCAGGCTTAGGGGTTTAATGACTTCCTTCTCTATCCCTTGGTGCTTCTCCATGCTTCTCAGTCCCTTTAATCCACCCCCCACACCCCACCCCCTGCCATAAATAGTTCCTTCTTTAAACTCTCTTTGGTGATCCTTTTGAGTGGCTGGGACCCTAACTGATATATGCAGCAACTGAGGTCCTTTCTGCAGACATTATTAAGGTGAGCATCAGATACCATTAATCTGTGGGAGAGCAACTTGTCACCTGTGCAGTCAGGTAGCTGTTCCTCTTTCCCGCCATGCTTAGGTTCCAATGAACCTATCATCCAGTAGTAGTCCTAAGTTTCATATTTAATATGTTGTTAAGTCGTGATCTTGGAAAGGTCAAAAAGGAACAAACAATTGGGGCAAAATACTCTTGCTACAGTCGTGTTTCGTCTCTCTTTCCTTTGGTAAACTTCTGGACTGAAAGTGGTACTCACCAGACCTTGGTTTTCTTGCCTCCTTTTCAGCTTTTATCTCTTGCATTTTACTACCATCAAAATTGCTCTACTGAAATTGCTTTTTTAAAGTCACCAAGTTCCAGGTCACAGAATCCAGGTAGAATAATCTCCTTACAGCTGGTCTTTATTCCCTCTCCCTGTGCTCTGGATAACTACTACCCTGAATCCCTGATTCCTGAGCTACTGTGTGTGTGTGTGTGTGTATGTGTATGTGAGAGAGAGAGAGAGAGAGAGAGAGAGAGAGAGAGAGAACATAAGCATGTGTATTCATGTTGTGTATGTAAAGATGTGTATCATCTAGAGGTTTGTGGTCTCTACACTCAATGTTTACTTCCTTTGAGGTACAGTTCCTTATATACAGTAGAACCTCATTCAGTGTTAGCTGAGCTCTGTGTTAGGCAGAATAGACTAATGGCCCCTCAAAGATGTGCACATTCTAATCCCAGGAACCTGTGACTATGTGGCATTATATGGCAAAGGAGAATTAAGGTTGATGGAATTAAGGTGGCTCATTAGCTGATCTTAAAATTGGGAGAGTATTATGAATTACACTAGTGGGAGCAGTATAATCACGAGAGTCCTTAAAAGTGGAAGAGGGTGGCAGAAGAGAAGCTCAGCGTGATGTGACATAGGGAGGAATCAAGTTCTTTTTCTGACTTTGAAGATGGAGAAAGTGGGATACAAACCAAGGATTGAAGGCAGCCTCTGAAAGCTGGGAAGGGCAAGGCAACGGATTCTCCCTTAGAGCTTCCAGAAAGGAACACAGCCCTGCTGACACCTTGATTTTGATCCAGTGAGAGCTGTATTAAACTTATAACCCACAGAACTGTAACATAATCAATTTGAATTGTTTGAAGTCACTACGTTTGTGATAATTTGTCACAGCAGCAAAAGAAATTAATACAAGCTCCCTGCAGATGTATACATAGGATAGGAACCAGCATTAGAACGAGAACCAAAATGAGTCAGGTCAGTGGTGGACTAGAGTTAGGGTGGGCTGAAACCTATGTGACAGTGGACTCAGCTTACCCAGGGGTTATGGCCAGAAACCCAGAGGGTGCACAGGTTGGGGTCCTTAGATACTCACAGGGCAGGGATATAAGTCCTGCATGCTGAGGGGGACACCTTGGTAGGTACAATGGGTTCTATGTTTGTACATGGGGGCGAGTGTATGGGGGTGGATATGTTATATGGAGACGGCCGTTCCTCAGGATGACTACTATACCACAGGACCTCTAGGGACACCTGCTTTACTGGCCCCATGTGATATGTCACACACAGTCATATGCCCCTCCTCCTAGCCATGGCTGACCAGGCAGGGTGGGCACATGGTCTAAGGCCTTCGGTTTGCAGGCTGTCCGTGACCGGTGTGATATGACATAGGGAGAGGCACTGGACTTCATAGACTCTCTTTCCCAATGGTCTGAACCAAGAAGAGGAGGTAGTAGGGCAGTGAGCCACAGAGGAGGAGGCGAGGCCATGGCGATGTGTAAGCCAAAGAGGGAGCTAGAACCATGAGGGAGCAACGGGAAGTAGTTAGTAACGAATGGAGCGAAGAGGAGAGGCAGGGGCCATGCAGCTCACAAGGGAGAGCTGGAGGGAAACCGGGTCTTTAGCTGCCTTGGGCCTCACAGCCCCCTCTCTAATTCCCATGATACTCTGCTGCACCACGCGATTTGCCCTTATGCTTCCATATGATCACTCTTTCCCCTTATGTGCCGACTGGACCCTAAAAGTAGCAGACGCTTTAGCAAATCAGTGTTGTATATAGGTCTCTGGTCTTCACCATAGAAACAAGCCTAACTCAAATATGCGTGGGCCCCAAAAGATGACAGCACGCCTTACTTGGGACTTGCAGACCAACAGCAGGCCTAAATGTCTGGAGAGAGAATGAGGAAGTGGAGGAGGAATGGGGAAGGGGCCTCCCCGCTCCCATCCCTCCCATGTTCTCTTGTCCTTGGTTTCCAAAACGAGACCTGGCTGTCCTTTGTTCTTTTTGTGGCAGTTCTACAAAGCCTGATGCTTAAAGGACAGGGTACAGTGATTTAGGGTGATGGTTATGGAGTCAGCCTGCCTGTGTCTGAATTCTGAATCTTCAAACTACTAGATGAGGCATCTTGAGCAAGTTAGTTAGACTCTAGTTTAATTTCAGTTTCCTCATTAATATCTATTCACAGTGTTGTTTTGCTAAATGAGTAAGTAATCCATGTAAATGGCGCAGCACAGTTGCTGGCACATAGTAATCAGTGCGGTTCTGCTGGCACATAGTAATGCGGTGGGTTAAATTGGAAAACTGTTTGGCAGTTCCTCAAAAAGTTAAACATAGGGTTACCACGTGACCTAACAGTTTTCCTCCTGGGTATATATCCAAGAGAAATGAAAACATATGTCTACACAAAAAAATTGTACATGAGTGTTCATAGCAGCATTATTCATAATATTGGGTTGTCGGAAAAGTCATGATGTATTTTTTTCTATGTTTTTTGTTGCAAAAATGCGTCATGACTTTTCCGACAACCCAATAGTCAAAAAGCGGGAACAACCCAGATGTCCATCCACTGTTGAAAAGATAAACAAAAGATGGTATATGCATATAATTGATGTACTCATATAATCACAATTTAGAATCAGATCTGAATTTGAATGCTAATTAATACATCTAATTAATGGATATATGACCCTGGACCTGCCAAATAACCTCTTTGAGCCTCAGTATTCTCAACTGTAAAATGAAGACCACATATTGTATGATTACAGTTACATAAAATATCCAGAATAGGCAGCTCCATAGAAACAAAAAAAGTAGATTAGTGGTTGCCTAGGTTTGGAGGGATTAAGGGGAAATGGAGAGTGCTGGGACGATGACAATTTTCAAGATTTATTGTGGTCATGGTTGAGCAACTCTGAATATACTAAAAGCCCTTTGTAAATGAGTGGATTGTATTGTATGTGAATTATATCTTAATAAAGAGGTTATACAAACAAACACAAAAAGAAATATAAAGAAAAACTGAATTAAAAAATACAGATAAGAAAGCAATTGTAATGCAGTGTTTTAATCATGTATGCTCCGTAAATTTTTCTGTGGAGCATTAAAAAGGTCCATATATGCTCACTCATGCTAGGGTGGGACCTGGCCTCTGCAGCTTTCATATATTATAGAATGGCTCCCGTGGGTGTACTTAGCGCAAAGGCCATGGTTCTAGTCCCAGATTCTGATACCTTTGCCTGGGCCCTGGGCAGTCACTCTACCTCTCTGGGCGTCAGTTTCTTCACCTGTAAAATAAGAGGGAAAGAGACTGTGATCACTAAGAACCTGCTGCTCTCACATCCTCTGAAGACCTAGAGGTTTCTCATAATAGGTTGCTCCTGGTGAGCCCTGTGACACTGACACAGTCCTGGCCCCTCCTCCCAGGTAGGAGTTATAGCCCCATACGGTCAAGAAAGGCACCTGAACAGGAACTGCAAAGAGAAGAGACAGAGTGTATATTCATTTCACTCTGCTTAGGCCATTGCCAATCTGCACCTATGTTCATTTCAGTTTTTAAGAAATATATTTTGTCTTCTATTTAGGCATTGCCTTTGCGTTTATATTCAAGAAACTTGACTTACGAATATTTCTCTATTTGCGTTTTACTGTCTAGAGGTCCTATGAGTTCTTCCCCCAAATTTTAAGCAACTTTGATTAGAGATAGATAAAGCAATGAGGGAGTTTGCTAGTCTGCATTTCATTCTGACCAGCAAGGTGGAAATGGGGAAAAATGAACTGGAAGGTCGGCCCTGTGGCATGATGAAATAGATGTGCAATTTATAATTAGGTCTGGATTTGAATTTTGGTTCATCTAATAGATATATGACCTTGGACCTGCCAAATCACCTCTTTGAGCCTCAGTTTCCTCAATTGTAAAATGAAGACAATATGTCTTACCTTATAGAATTGTTGTAAGAATTAGAGATAACAACAGTAAATGTTATCATTTTCAACAGCTAAATGCAGGAACAGTTTTACAACAGTTAGCTATTGCTCACACACACTCTGCTGAGGAACTTCCTATGCAGCCTACAAAACTGTGTCTTTGTGAATATCTGTGACTGCTAAAAATTCTATCCTTGTATTGAGATGAAACGTTCATCTCTTTAACTTCCGTCTATTGTCCTTGTTTCATTGTTTGAATCATTGTCATCCTCGTGATTGAGTTTAGATACTCCATCAAATCCCACCCCTGGCACCAAATACTCTCTTGGCTAAGTACACCCCATTGCCTCAGTTTTTTCTTACAGGACAGATTCCTTAGCATCCTGGATGGCAGCTTGGTGACAGCCACTGTGATTTGGAGTTGGGACCAATGGTCTAAACATGGTCTGATTAACCTGAAAAACATTGAGGCTGTTTCCTCTCTTGATAATTCTAATGGAGCCTGGAGTGTCATTAGCTTGTTTTGCAGCCTAGTCACATCTTTAGTTCCTGTTAGATTTGTACTCAGCTGAAACCTGCAGACTTTTTCAAATGGACTGTTTTTAGAGTCAGATCCTTTTCATCCTACAGTTGTATGTACATTTTGAAACTCCTCTCTCTCTCTCTCTCTCTCTCTCTCTCTCTCTCTCAGTGTATGTGTGTGTGTGTATACAGAGGGTGCCAAAAAAAGTAAGAAGAAAAAGCTGTATTAAAATTGTAATACTCGGGCCGGCCAAGTGGCGCGATGATTAAGAACTGGCTTGGGATGCCAGAGGGCCCTGGTTCAGATCCCACATATGAGGGCCAGTGACACTGCCCTCCACAGCTAAGATGCTGAACAACAGCTCAACCTGGAGCTGGGCTGCCGTGAGTCGCTGGCGACGGCGTATGCAGCCCCTGTGGCAGTGGGTTGCCATGGGCTACCGTGTGTAGCCAGCAGCCAGCGTGAGTGGCTGTCCAGAAGCCAGCGACTGATCTGCCTCGCCCGGGAAGAGCGCAATGATGGTGCCAACTTGGGCCAGTGAAGCAACGTCCTCCACAACTAGACTGAAGAACAAAACGACAGCAACTTGTCTGTTCCCCTTCCCCCAATTCCCCAGCACTGTTCCCATCCACCCAATTCCCCAATAAAAATCTTAAAAAAAAAAATTGTAATAATATATACCGATAACAAAAGGTGAATACAAGTCTGCAATTACAAGAGGTGCTCAAAGTGGTTACCATCAGCATAATTTTAATACAGTTTTTTTCTTTCTTAAAATGTGTATACATTTTTTGGGCACACACACACACACACACACACACACACACACACACACACACACTGACTTTGTGCCCCAGTCTCAGATGAGGAAACGCATTAAATAGCTTGTGCAAATATATATATATTTCTAAAAATATCCATGTTTGTTTACTAGAAGAGTACCAGAAAATACTAAGCAAGGCGAGCAAATCATATCTAACATTTATGGAAAACTTACTATGAGTAGTTGTTGACTTTTTACCCCATTTTCAGATGAGGAGACAAAGAGGTTAAATAGCTTGTGTCACAACACAGTGTGTGAGTGACAGCACTGAGGCCAAAACTTGTCCTCTTAACTACTGCTCTATGCTGACTCTGGATATCACACCAAATGCTGTGTATACAGTGGCACCACTTCCTGCACAGTTGGGGAGGGCTGAATTGCAAGTCTTAATTAGGTCACAGTCTCTCTGGGCCTGTGTCCTTATCTGTACGGTGACTGGTTGGGTTAGATCATTCCTATGTTTCTCTCAGACCCAAGATTCTGCATAAATCTACCACGACTCTAATCAAAGTACAGAAGAAAAGCTAAACTTTTGATTTTCTTTCTCAGAGATCCTCCTTGCACTTGAGCTCACATGCAGACCTCACATTCGTCCCTACTGAATTTCATCTGATCAGATTTGTTGGGGTGACAAGAGCTTCTGGTATCAGTATTTCTGCATGCAGCCACATCACTGTCCCTCCTACTTGGCAGCAGCATCTGCAGGCTGATGCTCAGATCCTTTTGGCCTTCTTTCAGGTCACTGGTCACATGCAGGAGCCCACACTGGCCTGCAGGGTCCCTGCACAGCCACTAGAAATGCTTCAAGGACATCGGAACAATTTTGCATACTGCCATCTCCAGAACTAACTGTTTTAAAGATGGTGGGTCCCAAATTGGTCTTTCCAGGAATAACTATCTGCGATGCAAACCAAGATGAACAATGACCATAGTCTCTAGGTCAGCATGTTACCCTGAGCAAGTCCCTTAACTGGCTGGCTGTGGCCAGGGGGTCAGCTTTGAGGAGACCCTGTGAGCTCCCAGGCATGGGTGAGGTGTTGTTGAAGGGACACTGAGAAGCTTGCTCACACCGCACTCCACTGTCCTGCCCCCTGCAGGCTCAACACAGTGGTTCTGAGGGCCATTTTCCCTTCTTTGGTAAGCGTCTTCTCACTTGGGTAAGATCAAAAGCTTTGCTTCTGGCAAGAAGAAAGTGTTGGGTCTTTTATTCCTGCCCTTCTTTCCTCTCAGCCGCAAACCTAAGCAAGAACCTTGTCTTTTCTCAGTCAACACACATCTCCTGTCCACAAAAAAAAGAGAACTATTTTCATCACAAGGATATGTTTTTACTGGTCATATCTTGTCTCTGGAATGTAAACACAGACCAAATTGGTTTTATGTTTGACTGGTAGAGAAACTCTTGCACTATTTTGGGGAAACTTGGGGAGAAAAATCTCTATTTTGGTGCTAGAGATTTTTCTCTCTCATTGGCAGCAGATAGGATGAATAGAATAATTGTCTTTTTCTTAAGCAACTACATAATGATGGATATGTTCCTTTCCAAGACATGTACTGTGTATCTG
This sequence comes from Hipposideros armiger, assembly GCF_001890085.2. NCBI lineage: Eukaryota > Metazoa > Chordata > Mammalia > Chiroptera > Hipposideridae > Hipposideros > Hipposideros armiger. Next base: position 5,793,410 of record NW_017731386.1, read on the forward strand.
CAACAAGGAAAAGTACATGCAATTTTGCAGATTTCCAGTTAATTTTCCCTCTTTGTTTAGAAATTATGCTTGCTTGTTGAAAAACATTTGTAGACAAGACTAGAGAGAAGTGTGTCTCACTATGTCCACGTGAGGGAACAGCACTGTGATTGGATATCACCTTTAACCCCGAATTTCTGCCCTGATAAAAGAGCTAGAAAGAAATCAGGATCCCTAGTCCTCAGAAAAGATGGCAGAGATACAGCCTCAGTCATAGCCCTGTGCGTTTTCCTGCTCCCAGGAATAAAACAACTAAGAGAGGGCTCTGGGACATTTGGTCAAGTGTAGAATCTCACATTCAGACAGAGGAAATTGCAACCAGATAATGTGTGGATTTAACAGGACTTGCCTTTCATAGGATGTGAGAGATAGAAACCCTTTGTCTATTGTCTGTCTCTGAGGGTCCTAGTTTTCTATCACATTGTGATACAAGGAATGAGAGTATGACCTGGCTCAGCCAAGGATGGCATCCTCAATTTTGACAGGCTCTAAAATAAAGAACAAGAGTTTAAGTGCCTTAACCAGGATCACCCAACACCCAGGTCAACTCCTGACTAAATCGAAAGTTCTTTCAGCTTCGTCTAAGGGCCAGATTTCCTTCAGGTGAAAAGCAGACAGATACAACCCAGGACAGGGTTTCTAGGACAGGCCATCACTGATCTCACATTTCCTCTCTTGCCTGGGAGCCCAGTTTCAAGGGCTCTGGGAAAGGAGATAAATGAGAAAGATATTTCTGCCAAACAGGCCAACTTTGAGCACAAGGTAAGCAATAGGATTTCTCCACTTGGAGGAAAGAATAAGTGAGGACTCGAAGTTCCTTTGGGGCAGTCTGTCTCTCTGGACAGCGGTGACCGGCACTGCTGAGAGCACCTCTTCTACTCACCGTCATATGGCTCTGAACAGCCTGAGCTGAAATACCAAACAAATTGTGTTCCAACCTAGTGAACTGTGGTGACAGCAGCTATTCTGGTTTTCTTGCTCTCCTTGGTTCATTTCTTCTGTTGATTGATCTGTCTTTCATCGCTGAATCTTCCTACAGCCCTTTCTCCCTCTCGGCCAAGTCAGTGGACCATCGGGAGAGGGTCAGCTTTCAGGCCCTCACGGCTGCCCACCTCTTGGGCTTGACCCATCACACAGGTGCCTTGCCCTTTCCTGGCTCTCACCAAAGCACAGACATTCCCACCAAATATGCTGTTTGATTAAGAGGGCCCCTACTGGAGAGGAGCCATGGCAGCCGTGCATCCTCAGACCCTGGGACCGTAATGCAGCAACCCAGCCTGTCTAACTGCTGCAGTGAGCAGTCGGCCTGAGGAGTCCATTTTCCTGGTGACAATGGGACTGGGAAACCGGGGCTCCCTCAAGTGCTGTTTCAGGTATAATAATAAGTGTCCCTAATGTTAACATAAAAACAAAAAGGCCTTTCAAAGTGAGAGACAAACAAGCATTTATTTGCGATCAATAAATATAGCTATTTGGAATCACTAATTCAAGTAGAAAGCCCAAATAATGTTCTGGTTAGGAAACAAAGGTGATAGGTATTTATGAGAAAGGGAAGGGGAACAACTACATCAATAGAAGGAAAGCATTTCTATTGGTGCAGATAACATAACAGTGATGTTCATTCTAAACAATGTTTTTAATTTTCAGTCCAGTAATCATAATAACTCCTTTCTTGTTATCTTTGCAAACAATTCCTTGGGAAACAAAATTTATTTTGCCCTGTTTTTAACATTTTGAGATTTGGGGTGGGTTGGGAGGAACAAACTTTCCTCTATCCTCAAGGGTCTTCTGGCTGATCTAATCAAATAGACATGAGACAGATTAGCAAAAGAAAATAACCAAATTTAATGCATACATATGTATGGGAACCCCACATAAATGAGAGAGTCAGACCTTACATGCACACGAGGTTCAGAGATAGAGAACGTGGATATATAAGATGTTCAGAGTTAGGGATGAGGGTACAGTGCCTTGGGGGCTTCAAAGTATAATTGTGTTACCGGAGAGCAGGTTCTCCTCAGTGCAGTGTCCAGGTTCTTGGAGTCTCAAGCAAAGAATTGAATGGGAAACCGAGGTAAAGTAGTGGAGGAGCAGTCTATTAGAAGAAAAAGTACACTTCAAGTACACTAGCAGTAGAAGCAGGCCCAAGCAGAAAGCAGTTCAAGGGCCATTTAATAAGAGAAAGTACATTCCAAGGGGAATGGAGCGGGCCCAAGTAAAAACATGGCAAAGGTTCAAGGGGGCAAGGCCAAGGGCCAGGGCCAGGGCGCCATTATTAGGTGAGAAAGTGCACTCCAATGAGTTGGGAGCAGACCGTGCAAAAGAAGGAGCTCAAAAGGCGCTGACTGGCCAGGACTTGGAGTTTTTATCACTTTTTCTCTAGAATGGGCTGTTCCTCTCTGGGCATGGGACCACTGCATTGACACCTGTGATTGACAAGAGGCTATTACTTCCTCTTTTTAGACTGCGCATGTTCCCGAGTTTAATCTATTATAATGATATTACTGAACTTCCAGGCATATGTATGATATTATAATGATGGTATAATGAGGCCCAGGTGTAATGAGGGTCATTGTGGTCTTTACTGCGCAGGTGTAAGTGAATTACAGTAAGAAGGGGAATTTTGGATGGAGAGGGGAGGTCTTTTGGGCGGTCACATTCTGTGGGTTGTGTTGGATGTATAGGAATGCAGAGACCCAATGCCTGCCTCTAACTGCCTGTCTTGTTTTCCCCTTGAGAGACGTGATCCCCATAAAATCTCTATGGGAAGTTGAGGGGCAGGAGGTCTTTTCTTCTGTATCTGCTTCCTGCTGGGCAGGGGCATAGAGCTGTCCCTTCTGCCTATTTGGGGGATTCACAGAACTCTCACCCTATCTAATCACATGAGAGGAAGGGGTCTCCAGATCCACCTGGAAGACCGTGTTGGCTTCTTCGGCTGGGACTGGCAGTCTTGCTGGGGTACTCTGTATTCCCAAGGCCCCTGAATGAGGAAAAATAGATTTTAATTAATAAATTTCTTAAAGAGCAGAGCTCAAAGCTATTGATGTAGGGTGGCTATGGGTTTGGAAAGAACATTAGCCTTTAATGTTTACAATCAACAAGTATACTGGCCTGGGGAAATGTTAAAACCTATTTAGTCTCTGGAATGGGATTATCCAAGAGTTAGGTCTGGGCCTTTTGAGTGTTTTGAGTCTTGCCTCTGCTCAGGGCCTGCTCCAAACTCTTTGGAGTGTGCTTTCTCTTCTAATGCCCTTGAGCCATTCTCTATTGCTCAGCCCACTTCTGCTTCTTTGAAATGTATGTTTTCTTCTAATAAACTGTCTTTTCCTGCAACTTAAAAAAAAAAAAAGTTAGGTCTGGAATGGCTTGGGGAATGTTGGGAAGTCATAGGTTTTAAGTAGTTATCTAAAGCCAGGGTGGGTGAGAGATATTCTGTGATTCAGTCTAGGGGCAATCTTTAGTCTAGGTTTCAGAAACTGATTAGAAGAGTAATCAAAGCCAGGGGCTAAGAAATTAGGGAAGAGAGACTTAAAATTTTTAAAGGAAAGAAAACTTAAAAGTTGTCCATTGTGGGGGTAGGGGTGGGGCTACTCCTTGTCCCATATTGCTTAGTAAATAGAAGTTTGTCCTGCCCTATAGATAATTCAAAAGCGGTTATCTCTGATAATCTTTTATAAGGGCAAGGCCCCTAGTTTAAGTTCCTCTAGGTAGTTAAGGGAGGGGCATTTTCCTGAGCCCATGGCTTAAGTTGCCTTTAGGGCAAAATAATCTTGGGGTGACTCATCCTGACCCCCATAGGTGTACAACAAGTGCAAGGCAGTTCCTCTGGCATGGCAGGTCTGGCTCCGTTTGAACATGGCTGGCTCCATTTATGTTATTGTTTGCACTAAACCGGTTGCCATTTGCGCTCCAGATTTATAGGAGCTCTTACCTTGATCCTAGAACAAGTCGTTTCCTCTGCTTGACCTTAGTTTTTACGATAAATTGAATCCTGGTGAGAGACTGAATATACAGGACAATAGCTAGACCACACATGACAACAGAACTCTCCCACAACCACCACCACCACTGCAGCAACCAGCCCCAGAAGGGTCAGCACTTGGGCAATGATAGCTGCTTCCCATCTTTTTTTATCATCCTCCCCAAACCAATCCCATAGGATGCCCCACTTCTAGTTAGCCCGCCTCCAGCTTCCCCTGGACAACAACTTCCGGGCATACCACACCTGGATCCTTCGTTTTCTCCACTATAAAGCTTTCCCACTCCCCTGCCTGCCTTTGAGTCTCTGCCAAACACAAGTGATGGTGGCTGACTGACTCCCCTGCCATAGCAAGCAAGCGCTGAATAAATAGCCTCTGACTGTTGTCATCCGGGAAATCTGTTTATTTCCATCCTGGGTAAATCATAACAGCTCTTCCTACCCTGAACCACTCAAAGGGAAAATATCCTCAGTAATGGGAAAGGAGTGATGTTATGGTGATGGACTCTATTTCCTTTAAAAGAATGCAATAAACAGCAGAGGAACAGAAAAACATCTTTTTTTTTGTTCTCAGTGCTTGGCGTAGTCTCTCCATTACCTGCACAGATGTTAAAGGAACGTGGCCACCCTGGGGCCGAGGCTCGACTCTGAATGGCAGACTCAAGTTCTGCGAGAGAATCAAGCTTTAAGGATTCTGAAATCAGTGCCCTTTTTTGTACTTAGGGCTGAAGTGTCACCCCACCCCCTTCGTTTTCTCTTTGGATACCCATTCTTGCAGGGGAGTCACACCCAAGAATAGCTCCATGGTCCCACTAGAACCTCTGATTAGCGGCAATTAAAAAAAGGTCTTCCAGCAACTTGACACTCTTTGAAATGCTAATTGTGCTAAGCAGAGCCATCAGGCTGTCTTTCACACCTACTCAGTCCCTGCTCCAGGCTTTTTTTTGCATATCTGAATCGATAAGTTTCTAAAGCAATGAAGGGTGAAATATGCAAATAGGGTGCTCCCACTGCCCAGTGGGACTTGTGGGGCCCGGGAAAATCTCTGCAGCGCCCCTGGGTTGACAGTGTTTTAACTCTTCAGCAGGCAGATGTTCACATCATCCTGGGAGTGACCGTTATTAGATCTTTGTTGGAGTATTTGCATAAACTGGTTGACAAACACTTGTTCAAGTCTGTTGCCTAAGCAATGAAATGGTTTAAAATAAAACCAGTAGATATAGCCAGTGAAAGAATTACAGAGATGAGATTGCTACACAGATACATGAATAAATGATGTCCACAGGCAAGAAAGCCATAACCACTGGATTAATGTCACAGTCTGATCAGTCATCCACGGTGTTGTTACCATGCTAAAGGTCTGACTGCTCACCTAACAAAAGCCAAAACTGAAGAGGCGAGGTTGGTGGAAAGAAAAGCCAGGTTTATTCAAAATGCAGGCATTCTGGGAGGATGGTGGACTCCTGTGCAAAGGCTATCCCTTCCCTCCCAGCATGGCCAAAAGGTTTTATAGGCAGATAAGGAGAGGCAGAACATATGAAAGGGGAATTTGGTCAGGCAATTCCTGGAAAAAAGGTGCTTCCCAGAGGCTGGATTGTTAAAGGGATAGGAGTGGATCCTATGCACATGTAAAACCTTCTTTCAAATCATTGTCCTGGAGGTTTCCTTGAGGAACCAGGGTCATTGAGCCTGGTATGCATAGGGTCTGGAGAAAACAGAACCATTGAAACTGCCATACATAATATATATTTAGTAAACAGAGTCATTAAGGTTTGGTAAGTGGAGGGAAGAAAAAAAAAGAAAAAGTCCCAAGCCAAACTACAGTGTTAAATCAAATTACACTAGAGGTTTAAATCTCAAAATAGAAGAAACAGTGTCACTATTAGAGTATGTCAATAATATGTCAAGCCAGGTTATATTTCTTAGGTCAGTAAATGACTCTCAGGCTTGTCAATGATCCCATTTGAGTCTAAAGGGGCATGCACTCTTTTGCTTTAGTTTTGAATACTTTTATCTGTTGTCCCTGAGGGGTAGACCCCAAAATATGCCTCTTTGGCATAAGGGTTATTTTGAGCTGAGTATGTAACCCAGCTGAACAAGTGCACTCATTGCCTGCTGTATAGCAGAGACCAAATTCTGAGGCAATGGTCTTTTGCAGCGAAAAGAATTTATTGCACAGCTGCCATATATGGACAAAACTCAAATTTGTCCCCCTGAATTTAGGCTTGAGACAAGCTTTAAGAGGTGAGGTTAAAAAAAGGTTATACATATTCATAAATTCTAATTTAGAAGGGTCTGATTGGAGGTTCTGGAACTTAGCCAATTAAGGTAAGGTATGGAAGAACAAGAGCAAGTACAAAGGAATTCCAACCTGGCAGGGTTTAATTGGTTGCAGTCATGCATTCTTCGAGCTGTTTCGTTTGTTTTTTGACTGGGCAACAGTTTCAGGCACCCCTCGCTTCAGACATGGGTGTGTAAGGACCAGTTCTTCACATGTTAGTTCCTCAATAGTGTGAATTTTGGTTCCACCGAACTCTCAAGGTCATGTCAGAGTTGTTCAATTGCTAATTGTGCAGACTCAGGTTGGCTAGATTGGTTTCAGCTATTGTCCCAAGAAACATCCAAACCTGTAAAAAATTTTATAAGAGTTTATTTGAGCCAAACTGATGTGGACGGAAAAGGGGCCACATGTTAAACCTGAAAAGCTCAGGAGACTGAAAATAACCACATAGGATGGCATGAACATAAAAATTCCTAACTAAGGTGGGCCATTGCTGGAAGTCACCTCCTTGGCCTGTAGCTTCCTTGACAAAGGTCAATCTTTACCTTAAGCCTGTCTGTCATCCTTTTGCATCTAAGATAATGTACTCTTGCAATATAAGAGTAATCTCTTTTTCTGGACCCTTCACGGGGCACAACCCACCACACCAGAGCAGGATTCTACAAAATCTCTCATTGTTATCCTGTTCCCCAAATATTATCTCTATGTGCTGTAAAATGCTATTAATTATGCTGTACCCACCAATGTAAAAGAAGTGTGTGTCTCTCCATTGTACTTTTTATCCAATGCCAGAGATTTCTCCTCTTTGCTTTCTCCCACCCCCTTAATCTACAACCAATGGATTTCATGTAACCCTCCTCCTTTGATTCTAATGTATAAAATAAGTTGCAAAACATCCATTTTCTGGGGAATTTTCTCAGTCCGTTGAGACTTTGCTTCCCGGCAATTGTCATCAGTTTGGCTCAAATAAACTCTTACACGCTTTCTTTTAGGATGGATGTTTTTTTCATTGACACTGACGACATATGCCCAGGAGCGAGATCTCAAATCCTCCCCAGAATGACAGTTTCACAGTTTCTTTTATGCATTTGAAATTAAGGAGGGAACCTAAGAAAGATTACATGATGGCGGGAGAAAGCAAGGTGGGGATTGGGTTATAGGATAGGTAACAAGATTATGTGCTTTTCCTCAGGGTGGTTACAGTTTATTTCAAAGATCTGTTAACCTAGATGGCACATGAACAATGCACAAAGACAGGGCTGGTTTAAAACCTTTCACTAAAGAAGTTATAAGCCTGGAACATGACCATCCACCGACTGGTTAGGGATTTATAGATCACCCTATTAGGTTACTTTCCACAGAACTTTCCCCACCTTCCCCCGTCCACACAGCTCATGTTAGTCTGTCATAGTTGAGCCTAAAAAAGAGCCAGGGAACAGCCTCCTGTTGTGTTCTGGAAGATACTTTAAAACCTTGTCACCAAGGAAGGAGAATCATGATTAGTGTGTCTGGTTAGTGTCTGGTTTTAATTATTTCTGAGAAGAAGCAGACATAGGAGAAGCTCTAAAAACAGTAGCATTTACTCTTGTGAGGGAAATTTACATTTATAAGGGAAATCTCCATTTGTAAGGGTGTCTCTGCTCTCTGTACCAGGAAAAGAAGGATGGCTCTAAATCATAAGAAACTCTCCTTAGTGTGCCCGGGACTTAAATCTGCCTCACAACTTTACCGTTTACAGCGCTTTTCCTGATAACCTCCCATAGCTAGATTCCCCACCCACATCTTTCTTTGGTCTTTGGCTGAAGATGGCATTTAAAATGGTGGCGTGGCCATTTCATGGAAATTTTTCTCAGTTTTCCTGGCTCCTATGGGTGTACAGGAGGTATATATGTTATTAAACCTCTGTTTGTTTTTCTGTCAATCTGTCTTTATTACGGGGGGGGGGTGTCTCCCACAGACTCTACAAAGGCAAAGGGACAACTATTTTTCCTACCCTACATCCTTGCAGCCCCAGGGAAACCCCAAGACCCCCAGAGGGCTGTTCTCATCACGGATTATTTCCTTGCAGTTGATTTTGCCCTCCAATAGTGGAAACCAGACGCTCCTCTCTGCTGGGCCTTCTTGTTCCCAAACTCCAGTTTGTGCAGCTGTTCTGACAAAGATTTCCCTTCACCAAACTTTATTTAGGCTCCTGGGAACCCTCTTCTTGACTAGGCCTCAACCTCAGCCTACTGTGTCCATCCTTGCTGAGTCCCCAGTGACAGGGCCCTGTCTGAGTCAGTTGTGTGCAGGCTGACGCGTGGACCCTGTCCCCAGACAAGGTCCGGGCCCACACGAGCGGGGGCTGCTTACGCGTGGACCCTGTCCCTGGACATAACAAGCTTTGGCTCTGGTGACACAAGCTCTTTACATAAGCATGATTCACAGCCCTGGGAGGGAGCATGCCACTTCCGTGCGCTCTCCTCCCACAAAACCTCTATATAATGGTTGCTACTTTTAATAAATAAAAGTAGCTAGTTGGTTCCTCCTCTTGTCGGCTCCACGTGCTTTTTTCCCCCTGGGCATCTCACCGCCGAAAGCCCCCCAGCAGCTCCCATGCAAGGACACTCAGTATCAGCAAAATCCACTAAGTTAGTTTAGAGAGAATCCCCACTCTAGATACCTGATCAAGTTCTTTATCCCTCACCTTTGATGTGTATAAACCCTTGGCCTGCCTTTAGCAATGTTTTGTTTTGGGGAGACAGCAACAGTTATACTCAGAGACTGATTTTGTTTTTGCCAGAAACTTCTTTAGCACAGGTTTGCTGTGGAAATTATAATAATTTCACAAGCCAATAGCATACAGGATAATATCTTTTAATATGCCAAATAAAGAAATAACATACCCCAAACAAATGACAGATTAATCACACTATTGTTACAGGCAAGGGGAGATGAAGGAATAAAGTCCAAATTTAGTATGAAGTGTAACTTTTTCTTTTTTTTAGCTGAGCCATCCTGCCACCTGTTGGCAGCTCAGCTCGGGCCGGGACTCGAGCTGCTGTTGCTCAGAGCTCAAACTCTTGAGCAAGCTCTTAACCAACTGAGCCACTCAGCCAGCCCTGAAGTGTAACTTTTTATACAAGGAGGCCCTCAGGAGAGACAGTGACCAACAGAGAGCTGATTTCCAGCTGCCAGCGCACACACACACACACACACACACACACACACACACACACACACACACACAAGTCCCCTGTTGCTACAGTATGTTGCTAGAGAACGAAGATGCAAGTATTGGCAGGCAGGCTGACTTTCTTCATGGGGCTACTGCATGGCTTTTGGCCATTGTCAACCAAAGAGTTGTCATGGTCCTGGCAGGAGCTAAATGTCCCAAAGATCTTCGGAGAGTTTTTAGGTTAGTGAAGAGTCACGTTACCCAAACTGAAACTTCCAAATAGTTCTCGCAAACTCTCAGTATTTCTAGTCTAAATGTCCCCTTGCCATAATTGCTTCTCTACATGTTCTAATTGGTTAGTCCCCAACAGGAACCCTTAGCAGCTGGGCAGCTTTCTGCTTATCGGTGACAACAGATGTAGAATGATGACTTCTTGGCACAACTTACTTCGAGTTTCTATCAAAGTAATGTTTTTTTGTCTATATCATAAACAAGTGGATTAAAACAACTTCACTTAAGTCATAAACAAGTGGATTTGAAATCATGTTAGATCAATACACAATAAGCAAGAATGCTGTTAGGTTGGTTTAGCAACAATCTTCGTACCATTGATGTCTCCTCTTAGAAATTTTCCACCCACTGACTCCTCACCCTGCTCCCATAAATAAATTCCCACTGCCTTCACTGTATTAGGAGTTGTGTCTAATCTCTCTCCCCTATTGCAATAGTCTTCAATAAAGTCTTCCTTACCAGGTCAGCAAGTATCAGAATAATTTTTCCTTTAACACTTCCACAGGACATCACTCCTGCCAGGACTTGGTATTGCTGAGATCTGGAAATTGTAGAAAGACCACACAGTAGGCACACTGGGATGGAGAATGATAGAGCTGTTGTCTTTGGCTAGCACAGTCTCCCCTTCATCCCATTTTGGTAATACCGCCCTCTTCTCCTTGGCCACAGATAGACACAGAATTCAGGCCAGGACCCTTCCCTGGACACAGGCTGGTCCACACGTGCTAAGGCTGATACACAGACAGTGGCATAAAAAAGATGTCTTCAAGTGAGGTTGGCAGTCTGGGGAGATGTTAAATTGGGGCTTTGCCCCCACCCGCTATTGGAGGAATCCCTCCTGTATTTGGCCAGAATGAAGCTAAGAAGCAGAGGGTGGTAGAGCACAAGAGGGAAACATCCTGAGGCTATCCCAGAGACTCCAGCTGGCTCAGGGGACTTCCAAAGCCACGACATTCCCTCTGGGTCTCAGTTGAGATTTTTGTCAATAGCAGCTGAAAGCCACCAGTGCTGCAGGGCGATGGTGCAGCTACCCCCTTATCCATTCCCAAAACAACCCTCCCACACCTGAGCCACACGCCCCCAGGCTCCTCCCACACCTGAGCCACATTTCCCAGTCCCTCTTCTGGAATGGCACTTACATGGAGCATGTCAGGTCAGGGCCTGGTTTTCCTTTTCTCTTTACAGCTGCTCTCCAAAGTCTGTCATGACAATACATTAAAGCAGTATGTTTCACATTTGAGCAAAGAACAGACTCTGTTGAAAGAAAAAAAAAAAATTAGCCGACCCACTGTGTGAATTTAAATTATTTCTATATTAAGTGCAAACATATAACATATGCCCTAGGCTATATAAAACCAAAATAAATGTTCAAGTATAAAACCAACAAAACTCAAATTAAAAACAATATTTTAATGACAGATTATGTTTTTCTAAAGCCACATTGCTGACATCGAGTTTATTATTAGAAAATGTTCTCTACTTAATTAGTGCTGAATTTTGAAAGGGAATAAGTGGTGGGAGAAACCTCTGGGCCAATTTCTGTTTCCCAGCATCCTAACATTTCCAATTCATTGTGATCTTCCAAAAGGAGGTAAGCACTGCTTGTTCCAAGAGGGGAGCTGACCTCCAGGTTTCCCCTTGAGGTTCTGAGAGCCCAGTTTGGAAGACAGTTGGGTGCCCTTGGTGCCCCTGTTCAGGTCTCATGTCTCAAGGACAATGGAAGAGACCTGCCAGGAGGCACATGGCCTTGGGCTCTTATAACACCTGCTTCTCTGGGTTTTGGTCCAAACAGGCAGGTGTAAATGCCACCCCCTCCACACAAACAAGGGGAGCTGCCCCCAGTCACATTTGGAGAGCAGTAAGGCTCTTGTGATAGTTAAATGCTCTCAGCATTTGGAAGCAATAATGGAATAATAGGAACTATGGAATAATGCCAAAACAGAACAATGTCTATTTTCCAGGAAAAATAAGTGTATTAAGAAGAAACTGAGGCCTGAGTTCCTGTGTAGGGAGGTAGGTGCAGAGAGGGGTTACTCTAGGACCCCAAGTCCCCAGACTTGACTCCTGAGCCTCCAAACCCCAACTCCCAGGACTCCCGGTTCCCAGAGCCTGGGCCTCCAGCTCCAAGCCCCAGCCCCTATCCACCAGCAGCCAGCACCCCTATTTCATTCTAGTTTCTTAATAACTTTACCCTATTATAAAATACTTAAGCCTCATTCATCACCAAACATATTTCTTTGTAATAAAGAATATGTCTGACAATTAAAATGAAATACTTTAAAATTTTTACTATGACCATAATGCCTGCTTTAATTTTTTTGAAAGAAAATAATTGAAAGTGGAATTTTGGAAGTGCATGTTTTAACTGTTCTATGTTTAATAATTGCTTATTAACATTTATAAAATGATATTTTGATAAAACATATACTACTAATAATTATAATCTTTATTCAATCCAGAGAAAACATTAATTTAATAAAGAAATGTTTTAATTCTTGGAGTATTACTGTCACAGGAAAATTTTTAAAGTTTTAAATGTCAATTATTTGATGATATATTCCTTCGTGAGCTTTGGCATAAATTTGGACAGAGTTTAAAGAATTGGAATCTCCTCCTAGTTTCACCTATTTTGTATATGAATAACTATACTCAAGTACTTACACCAGTGAAAATAAAAAATAAGGATAGAATCTTTGTTGTACCGTCTCATTCTAGTAATAAGGACTACCCATGCTTGAATACATGAACTAATTTTTAACAAGCCAGCAGGGAAGGAAAGCTGGTTGGGGCCGGCTCCGGTGGGTATTCCTGGCAGGAGGAAGAGCAAACACTCCTTGGAACCTGTTCGCTTCTCCTTTCCTCTCGATAGAGTTATGTTGCCCTTTAAAATTCAATTAGTGTTTACATTATCATGACTGGGCAAATATTATTCATGGTTGAACTATGCTTACATTTCCTTACTTATACAATGATTTTTTTTTATTATTATTTCTTAGTCTTCTATGTCGTTATTACCAAGTCAGCCCTTAAATTCTGCTGTAGCATTGAAAGTCTGCTCTCAGCATGATTAAATGTGTCAGGTATAACAAAATTGCAGTTTTTTTCTTGAAGACATTCTCCCTGGAGCGCTCCCTATTTTCCTGCTCCCATCCGGACTTTGCTCCCTGCATCTGCTACACAGCTGTCATCTGAGACTCACCTCCATAGCATCTAGGGCAGTGGTTCTCAACACTTGGGTCGCGACCCCTTTGCGGGTTGAGCGACCCTTTCACAGGGGTCGCCTAAGACCATCGGAAAACAAAAAGATATTTACATTACGATTCATAACAGTAGCAAAATTACAGTTATAGAGTAGCAACGAAAATAATTTTATGGTTGGGGGTCACCACAACATGAGGAACTGTATTAAGGGGTCATGGCATTAGGAAGGTTGAGCACTGCTGATCTAGGGACTCACCTCTACACCATCTGGGAAGTCACCTCCACATCTAGGACTCACCTCCACACCATGGGGGACTCACTTCCATATCCAAGGCCTCATCTCCACACCATCCGGGGTGCGTCTCACCTCTCTCCTGATCTGGATCTCAGGTCTTTCATCCACCCCATGGTGTTAGTGGAGCACATCCTCATATCTTCCTGGGGAAGCAGGCCAAGGGAAATCCTCCTTCTCAGCTAGGTCCAAATACCAATATTCAGGAAATAAAGGAGAATATTGACATTATGAGGAAAAAGTCAGCAAAATAATCTAGAACATGGACATTGTTACAGGTGACACAACGCAGTTTCTTCAACAAATAAATTTCAAGGGAAAAAAAGCACTTGCAAGAAAATGAATTGTGAGGAAAATAAAAAGGAGGGAACCATAGATTAAAAAATATAGAAAGCTATTTACAATGTGTGGCTCTTAGATGGATCCTGATTTAAACAAACTACATTTTTTTCAAAGTGTGACATTTATGAAACAACTGGAAATTTAAACACTGGGTATTGGATGATATTGTTCAATTTTATTTTAGATGTAATAATGGCATTATTTTTATATGTTTAAGTCCTTATCTTTTAGAAAGACACACTGATAGGACAGGAGGAGGGAAATGTGGTTAGAGTATAGATGAAGCAACATTAGCTATGATATGATCATTGTGGAACCTGGGAGTTAGGTACCTGGGAGTTTATTATGCTATTGTCTCTACTTTTAAACATGTTTCAACTTTTCCGCTGTAAGTACTTTGTTTAAAAAATGAAAACAACAACAATAAAAAGTCACTGTTTTATTATCATACTGAAGTGATACCTCATCTGGATATGAAATATAAGCTAGAAATTGTTTTTCCTTAGAATTTTGAAGGCGTTTCTCTACTGATGTCTTCTAATTCACAGTTTCTGAGAGATCCAATGCTATTTCTGAGCCCTGGTTCTTGTTCATATATAGCCTATTATTCTCCCTTCCTATAAGTTTTTATTACTTATTTATTTATTTTAAAAATTATTTTAGCTGAGCCATCCTGCCACCTGTTGGCAGCTCAGCGGCAGCTCAGCTCAGGCCAGGATTCAAACTGCTGTTGCTCAGAGCTCACGCTCTTGAGTGAGCTCTTAACCAACTGAGCCACTCGGATGGCCCCCTCTTATAAGTTTTTAAGAGCTTCCTTTTTATTACTTTTGTTCTATAATTTCTTTTTGTTAAGATTTTTATTGGGGAATTGGGGGATGGAAACAGCGCTGGGGAATTGGGGGAAGGGGAACAGACAAGTTGCTGTCCTTTTGTTCTTCAGTCTACTTGTGGAGGATATTGCTTCACTGGCCATGTTGTTATTATGATCATTGCGCTTTTCCCGGGTGAGGCAGTCGCTTGCCTGCCATAGGACGACCACTCACGGTGGCTCAGGGCAGCTCACGAAAGCTCACGCCCACTGCTGGCCAGCCCACACAGTCGGTGTAGGTGAGAGCCTACACCGAAGCCAGCGACTCAGGGCAGCCCAGCTCCAGGTTGAGCTGTTGTTCACCATTTTAGCTGTAGAGGGCGCAGGGTCACTGGCCCACATGTGGGATCTGAACCAGGGCCCTCTGGCGTCCCAAGCCAACTCCTAACCAATGCGCCACTCAGCTGGCCCTCTTCTTCGTTTATTGTACTGAGAATTCAAAGAGACTTTCAATAAAAAATGTTTGACTTGAGAATTGTATTTTTCTGTGATATATATTTTTTCTACCATTTCCTTTGTTCTTTCTTTCTGAAATCCCTATTACTCGGATGTTGAATTGATGCTATTTTTATTGGGATCACATTAGATTTGTAGATAAAATTTGGGAGAATCGATACCTTTTATATGGTAAATTTTCCTGTCTTGAACAGGATATGTTTTGCCATTTATTCAGTTGTCCTTTCAGTTTTTTCAATAACTTAAATTTTTTCTTTATACTGAACGATTGAAATAATATTATTCTTAGCAAATTTCCTTTGCTTTTGAGATGGAATCTTTTATTCTGTTAGGTTTGCTAGCTAGTTATTGTTGCATGTGGGAAAGCTATTGATTTTGTTTATTAATTTTTACCAGTTTGCTAAATTCTCTTGTTTTTAATAGCTATCAGTTGATTATCTTGTTTTTTTTTAGATATACATCTATATCATTTCTAAATGAAATTAATTTTTATTCTTCTTTTTTGGATTTTTTTAACCTCTTTTTTCTTTCTATTCTTTAAAAATAGAAAGTGGGGCATTATTTATTTTTTTTAGTGTTGCTACATTCTCTTTCTTAGTTGTTCATTGTGGAGTTTTCTTTCATCATTGATAGGTGATGTTGGATTCTGTTGGATTCCTCTGCCTCCTGTATTTACTGCACATTGATGGTTAGTGCCAGAAACTAGACCAGACTCAAGTTTAATTCCTTTGGCAAGACTATAGGAGGCACATAATGTCTAGTTGTCTCCCTTTTGTGATCATAGCAGTCGTTGGTGCTTAATGTCTGTTCATTCATTGGGCGATTCTAAAATGGTGGTATTATGACATTTCTTTCTTTTTTTTTTTTTAAAGATTTTTATTGGGGAATTGGGGGATGGGAACAGTGTTGGGGAATCGAGAAAGGGGAGCAGACAAGTTGCTGTCCTTTTGTTCTTCAGTCTACTTATGGAGGACATTGCTTCACTGGCCCAAGTTGGCACCATCATTGCGCTCTTCCAGGGTGAGGCAGATCAGTCGCTGGCTTCTGGACTGCAGCTCACTGCGGCTGCTGGCTGCTCACGCTGGCTGCTGGCTACAAACGGTAGCCCATGGCAACCTACTGCCACAGGGGCTGCAGCCCACGCCATTGCCGGCGACCCACAGCAGCCCAGCTCCAGGTTGAGCTGTTGTTCAGCATCTTAACTGTAGAGGGCAGTGTCACTGGCCCTCATATGTGGGATCCGAACCAGAGCCCTCTGGCATCCCAAGCGAGTTCTTAACCATCGCGCCACTCGGCCGGCCCAGTTATGACATTTCTTATTTGAAATATTTAAATAAACCTTTATTTGAGAATAGCTTTAGATTTACAAAAAATTTGCGAAAATAGTAAAGAGAATTCAGTGTACCCTGTATTGAGTTTCCCCTACTGTTAACGTCTTACACTACTGTGATACATTTGAACCAGTATTGACACGTTATTAACTGAAGTTCATACTTTATTCAGATTTCCTTAGTTTTTGCCCAATATTCTTTTTATGTTCCAAGAAGCCTATCTGTGAAAGCTACGTACTGCATGATTCTAGCTATATGACATTTGGGAAAAGGCAAAACTAGGGAGACGGTTAAAAGACCAGTGATGGCCAGGGTTCAGAGGGAGGGAGGACGAATGAATAAGTGAAACAGGAGATTGTTAGGGCAGTAAACAACTATTCTGCATGATACTTGGATGGTGGATACATAGTATTATGCATTCATCAAAACCCATAGAATGTACAACACAAAGAGTGAACTCTAATGTAAACTTTAGTTAATAATAATATTGCCTCATATATTATAAAAAATGTACCACACTAATGCAAGATGTTAATACTCGGGGAAATGTGTGTGTGTGTGTGTGTGTGTGTGTGTGTGTGTGTGTGTGTGAAATATATGGAAACTACTTTCTGTTCAATTTTCCTGTAAACTTAAAATGGCTCTAAAACATAAAGTCTATTAATTTAAAAAATTCTTATTTCCCATTACCCCAATTTAGTTAATTACTTTATATCTATATGGATTCATAGATTCTTATTGTGTCTTATGGATTATAATCCGTTACTACTGCGGAAGAAAAAGGCAGTCCTGGCGCTCTGGGAACTGGTCTGACACAGCAAAGCATCAGTGTTAGAAGCTGGTTTGGCGCTCACAGCTAGTCCATATATATCCTTCTGATGGACACAAACCACCTCACAGAGCACTAACATCAACAAGGTCATTCTGAGACTATGGCAAATTGAGACAAAACTCGGCTGCTTCATAAGTCTAGGCACCGACAAAAACAAAATGCAACCCGCAAAATACCAACTATGCCTGTCTCCTGGCTCACGTGAGTGGCTACTTCTTTACCATTACAGCTTTATTCCCTGTAGATAAGAGATTTATTGAGGCACACAATCATAGTAATTTCTCTACTTTCTGACAATGTGCAATCTAGCTGGAGCCCCATGTTCTTGTACTCTCCCCAAACTTTCCCAAACCAAAGCCAAACCTATAATAGTTTTCTTTCTGACACCCTCTTACTGAGACATCCCAAAATTCCCTATGGTGTGCATTTTGCCCTCACGGAATAAGTAATAAACCCAACTGGTTCAACTATAGGTGTTGACACTATCATCTATCTTGGTGCGGAAATTGTCTCAGATTGAGCCTGTAAACCAAAGTCCTCATGACGTTTCCTCCTGTTCTTGCAGCACTTCCCTACTTTCTGGCACAAGATGCCCCAGGCTCTTCTCGTAGGTCCCAGCCTGGGAACTAGCTGTTTCTCTAAGGAGCTCTCATGTCTTTTAGTGAGGAATGGTATTTAAAAGCCAAGATCTGGGAGCTAATTGGGCTCATTGATTTTGGGGGAGCAGCTGCTCTTAGGTGTGGCCAGAGCTTGTTTTTATTCCTACAGATATGAAAACCTGAGTTCACACTGATACTGCCAGTTCCAACCCAGCACCACGGAGTTCTCTCCTTCCTTATTTGTAACTTTCTTCTTGTCAGTGAGAAACCTGACTTCCATTACCGTTCATATGTGTACATATGTGACTAATCCCTCTATGTAGTCAATCTCCCACCTCAGACCCCACCCCTCCCCCATGCTGACACCCTCCTCACCCCACCTGGGCGCTGCCCCCGCTCCCCCAATGGTTTTAAGACTGAATTGAGAGGAAGAAGGAAAAACTTTCCTGTATTTCCTTATAGCTTAAAAAAAAAAAAGTGTCAGTCAGTTTGGTCAGATCTGCCTATGGGAATATTCATGGCAGCTTGAATAGTAAACATTTAATTTTACTGAATAAGAGTTTGCTAAAACAATGGTATGTTTATATTTTATTTTCATGTGCTTTTGTGGCCAGTTTTAGTATTCATATTTCCTAGAATGTACTTCAAGCCAGAGCCCAGCTTGCCATGTGTACCTTTGGAGATGGGTTCACCAGCGGAGGCACAGCTCTGACAGCGCTCAGGTGCCAGGGGCGGAGGTGGAGAAGAACCTGCATCTGTAAGGGCAGCGCCAAGCTGCGGGCCTCCCACTGGACCCGTGGGTGTGGCCTCCCTGTGGGCAGCACAGGCCCGGAAATGAGTGTGTCTGTGGGTGGTGGCAGTTGGGGCAGGCATAGGGAGGCTTTGTGATCCTGTCAAAGAAAAAAATTATTCGTGACACTTGTTAAAGATGCTAAGGCAGACTTTATTCAGGGCCATCGCAATGGGTACCGGGACTGCCGCAGTGGGGTCTTGCAGTGGGGGAGAGAGAGATGGGACTCCATCCCAAATACATCACGGGCAAGTGGGAATTTATAAACAAGGAGCAGGGTGGGGGTCAGTGCGTGGAGAAGTACCAAGTGGAAACATTAGGGCATGGGGGTTTCTGGCTAAACTGACCTAACGGGATTCTTGCAGAAGATGGCCAGGGTGATCAGACATCACTGAGGGATGGGGGGGGGGGGGGGGCGGTTGCTAAAACTGGACTTTACAAGGAAGTGCACAGATGTGCCTAGGAGAAAGTTCAGGACTAGACTTTGGTCAAGCAGAGAATCTTTGTCAGTCCTTACAGAATTAGGCTGGCCCATGAGGCCTGCCACCCTGTATGAGCTTGTCACAAGGGTCTGTCCTCCAGGGGCCCCATACTGAGACAGCGTGGTCCCACCTCACAGAGAACACCTGGGAATCACCATTTGACTATTGATTTAGTCAGATGAGGTTTATATTCTTCCCTCCTCAGCTCCCCAAATTCAATAAAATGAAAATTGGTAAAGCATGGATTCTCCACGTTACATGTTAACATTAAGCCTATATTAAGCCATTGATAGAAGATACTCGCCCCCCCCCCACCAGCACACCACTCCAGACACATCAGACTTACTGTTGCCAGAACACACTTTGTTGTCCCGCCTCTGCCCCTTTGCTGAAGCTCTGTCTGTCCCTGGCATGTCCTCACCCAGCTCCCCATCTCTGCCCATCATGCCCACACCAAGACTCCACCCAAACCCCTCCTTGACCAAAATGCTCACCATACTCTCATCAGAACTACCCTACTCCTTTACCTGAATTACCTGGACACAAAGGCACGCCCTCGTTTCTACCTCCTTTAAACCACTGGGTTTCACCCCAGTTACTGTCTCTTTCCTGCCCCCGACAGCTCAGCAGCCTCGCCCTGTGCCCTTCACTGCTGGTGCCCATTTATAAATGGATATTGCCCTCTGCACCATGGACCTCAGAAACCGTGGCCCTCCTTAGAGTTTCCAGAGCCTTCTATCTTCTGTTATCTCTTTCTCCGTCCCCCAAGAACTGAACTTTTTTTTTAATGGTCATTATCTTGATACTAGACAGAATTGCAGAACTCCTATGATTATACCCTGACAATGCAGGGGGAGTGTGTATGTGTGTGTGTGGGGGGGGGAGGGAGTGTTGAATCAGCTCTAAGGAAATAAGACCCCATCCTAAGATCATGGCTGAAAAGCCCAGATGAAGCTGACCAAGTTCCGCGAGGAGCAATTCATGTTTTGGGGAAGCTTAGATGAAATTGCATATTTTACTAGTTGCTTTGGGCACCTACCCTATTGAGTTAAGTGCTCCCATACCTGTCACTTTCTTGTCATGTGTTCCACCCATCTGGTGCTCTTGCTGCAGAGCTGTGGCCCCTCTCCCCAGCTCCATCCTGTCCCCTGCTTGCTTCATCTCTGTATGCGGGTCCCCGGGCCCCTGATAACAGTAGTTAATCCACTCCCTCAGCTGCCTATGCCCTCCTGAGGTCACCCCAGTCCTTGAGACCCTCCAGGCTCCTTTGCTGCCTACAGAGGACAGACAAGGGACCCATGATGTTCAAAGACATCTGTCCATTTTCACAGGCCCATCAACTGAACCCCCAGCCCTGCCCAGCAGTTACCCATCCTCCACGGTGCCCAGTCCCTGGACCACAACCAGCCTCCTCCACAGTGGGAAGGCACCCACGTTTTCCCCATCTCCATGAGGGTCTTTTGCTTTCTTTTTTTCAATGTAACAGGACTTTCATGGATATCTGGAGACTGTAAAATTTTCCAGCAAACATATTCTTCTGATCTTGTTTGCTTCTGAGACTGTCTCGGCAAGCTGTGATTTGATTTGGGGGGACTAAGGAGCCACAGGCTAGGAAAGCAATGTGCTACCTTCGGTCCCTTATCACCCAGCTACAAAGGCAGGTGGCAAGGAGGCTCTTTGCTGTATGTCTCGTTGGCCCAGACTAGAATCGGAGCATCCAGGGGTCCTGGCTGGCGGGTGTCGTATCCAAGGCTGGAAGAGGATTCTCTCACCTGCAGACCAGTCCTGCCACTATTTTAATACTTTCTGGGAGCCAGGCCCTATGCTAAGTGCTTTATTGCTAAGTTCATTGTCTCGTGTAATTCTCACAACAGCTCTGTGAGGCAGGTGTGAGCAATCCCAGTTTCCAGAAGAGGAGACTGAAAGTTTAGAGAAGGTGTCCATGGCCATGACAGTGAGCTGTCCAGGCCTGCCTGGACGCACAACCATTAAGCTATTCCAGCTCACAACAGCACATCCACCACCAACCTTATGAAGTATGAGGACAATTTTATTAGAGGGTAAAGCATTAGTGGTTCAAATAACAAATAGGTTGTCCAAGGCAAGCACATGATCTGTTTATTAAATCACCTTTATACAGCTGAAGCCCAGTCTAATTTCTCTCTCTCTCTCTCTCTCTCTCTCTCTCTCTCTCTCTTGCTGTATCATGGACCACCCCTAGCCCAGGTCCCCTAATGGAATTTGAGGGTTTAGATTTCTGCTGCTGCCCAAGATACCCCAACCCTCAGACCCCAGAATTACCCCCATCCTTAGGAGCGCAGCCTGCCTGAGCATACTTTCATTTTTTTTCTCATCTCATTGTTTTCTCATCTCAGCCCTTACACTTGGATCTCCCGAAGTCTTTCTATGATCTTCTTTCATCCGCACATGTAAACACATTCTTATTCTGCCTTCCAAGGATGCAATGGTGCCAAATGAGCTAGGCTGGAGTTTATTATGGGATGGACAGCAAACCTCTTGGTCTAGGTCTTCGCCTTCCTGGTCTGGAAACCAGGACAAAAGGAAAGACTGGGTGCCCCAGTGTGCCTCAGATCCATCCTAGCCCTGCCTCTGTGCCTCTTTTGATCCCAGGGAACGACATTTCCCAGGCTCCTTTACCTGATGGCCTCTTCTAGGCATGGCCAATGGGAAACCTGGTGGAAATTGGAGAGAAGGAGGGAAGGAAGGAAGGAAATTCCCCAGTGCTTGACTCCCGATCTCTGCTTCTTGCATCTCAGCATTGGCTGCATTTCCTTCATAGCTTCAGCTTCTTCCAGACAGCCCCTCCCTTCAAGTCCCAGCTCCCACTGGGCCATCTCACCAGTTTCAGCATCTTCAGGAAGACCCAGCTTTGGCCCCTGATCATACCTTCTGCTCCCACTAGTCCTCATGTTCCCTGATATGTTAGTGGCTTCTTGCTGTAGCTAATCTGTGCTTTTTCCACTGTCCCCTGTTGAATTCTTCTGCACTCCTGTCACATGATCAATCAATTCCCTGTATTAAATTACTCAAAGGCTTAGAGGGATGTCTGTTTTCCTGGACAGACCCAGATTCTCACCAAGGACTTTGCAAACCATACTGCCTAGACAAAGGGAAGAGGCACTTCCTTCTCTGCTCCTCCCTGCCTGTCTTGGAAGCAAGGAGGCTGAAGCTCATGTCTTTCTTTTGCGGGAGACCAGCTCCCGCAGGGTCCAGGGGTTCCCTCAGGTGGAGGCGGAGTCGGCGAGGAAAAAGAAGAAAGACGCGCGGAGACACAGGAGCGCTATTTCAAGAAGAGAAGTGTCTCACTTTATTCTACAGCATGCCCCTTTTTATAGTGGGCAGGTGACCATTATCTCATCAATAAAAAGTTCTTTTACATAGTTTAGATCAGGGTTTTACTTC
>NW_017731386.1:5816302-5873879 GCF_001890085.2 Hipposideros armiger
CTTCCTTCCTTCCTTCCTTCCTTCCTTCCTTCCTTCCTTCCTTCCTTCCTTTCTTTCTTTCTTTCTTTTCTTTCTTTCTTTCTTTCCTTTCTTTTCTTTCCTTTCTTATCTATATTTGTTATGATTATAGAAGAAGTCATCTGTTGGTGAGGAAAGCCCTGAGCAGCCACAGTGAGACCCACCACTGACTATGAGACCACCCTCTTCCTTCCCCCAGATTGTGAGCTCCTGGGAAAGGGGGTCAGATGCGTATCTGGGGCCTTCCCAGTTCTTACTCCCAGATGCCTGCAACCACCCACTGGGAGCCAGGCTGCACATCCTTTCTGGTGGGGTCATGGTTCAAAGCTTCGGTTCACCAGGCACGAGCTGAACCTGGAAACACAGAGATGCATTGAACCAGACCCTGGTGGCAGGAGCTGGGAGTGTGGGGGAAATCTTGCCAGGGACCATGCAAATGCCATTCTCTGGAATGGGGACTTTGTCTCTAGCTGGTTTCCAGGGAGCACAGGAGGGAGTGGGGTTGGTAGGGAAAAGAGCAGGAGTCAGATGCAAACCAACCCTGTAAGCCTGAAAGCCCATGCGGTTGGTGCATTCAGCAAACACCGAAGCCTCCTTTTCTCTGTGTTACACATTTGTTTCTTCTAATGTGCTACTATTTGACACTGTAGTTATTTTGCTTAGCCAAATAAAATAAAAAAGGAATATTACATTTGCAGGGTAGAAATTCAGCCAGCTCTCTAGTGGTAGGGGAATGGAGAATGATGTTGGCGGAAGAAAATATCCACTTAAAATTTGGCAGGTGCTGTTGAAGGTGGCTACCCTGGTATTACAGCAATGCCTCTTTCCTGATGCTCTGTTGGAGGGAATCAAGATATTCCAATTCTTTCATTCTTTGTGTCAGAGGAGTGGGCGCTAATTATGAAATATCATGCAATATACTTTCCACTGAAAGATGACAGTCATTATGTTTTTCTCTTCTCAAAAGGCAGAAGTGACGGATCCGTCTCATTGCCTGGCCCTGGCTGTGTAACAGTCTTTCTTATGGTGCACATTCTGGATGCTAACTATTATGTTTCTTAGAGCCACTTCCCTTTGATAAAACTTGTCCAAGTAGTAGATGATGTATCCTTCACTTTTAAGAAAGTGACATGCAGCAGAAAGAGATAAACGGGCTGGAAGAGTCCCCTACCTGCCCTCCAACCCTGAGACTAGTACCGGAGACGGTAACTGCCCTCCCCCCACCCCACCCCCTCCCCACTTCCATGTCCAGCCTTGCTCATGAGTCCTTGAGAAGGGGAGGGGTGAGAAGAGCCGCCTTCCCAAGAACTCCAATCTGGCTCAAGGGAAAGAACTTCTATTTCAAGGCCCTGACCCAGAGTTTGTCAACTAAATCTCTCAGCTCTTTGACGGGGGGTGAGAAAGAGCCCCCGCCTTTGTCCCCTGGGCATGTCCTGGAAAGGAAGATAGACCAAAGGGTCCCGCTGGTGCCTGACACATAGTGAAAAGGCCCACGGAAAACCTCTCCCTTTCTAGTGTTACACTGTTCAGCTTCTGGAAATTAGTCTTATCACTGGGAAGTGTGCCCAAGGAGTATTGATTGGAACTGACGGAAAGTAGAGCAGAAGCTTCACCTCACCAAAGCCCTGTGTGGTGACACTAATGAAGGTAGAGGGCAGCAGTCCCAAATTCTAAGTGGTGGACAACAGTGGAGGTGCTAAAGGCCATGGGGAGCTGAGAGCCACATAATGAGGTGGTTGGAGCAGGGCCTGTGTGACACCAACACCTCTTCTTTCAAAGCATAACAGAAAATGGGCTCTGCCTGGCAAGGCTGATGTGTGTATATATACATATATGAAGTTGTCACAAGTTTTTTTCAGGGTTTACTGAAGGACTGTTCTAGATGTACCCATTGGTCATAATACTCAGCAGGCATTTTCCCCCCAAACCCATGCTATTAAAAAATTGGGTCAATATAAGTAATTACAGTACTCAAATTAGAAATTCCCCAAACCCATGCTATTAAGAAAATGAGTTACATAGAAACAGAGAGTAGAATGGTGGTTGCCAGGGGCAGGCATTAGGGGGATGGGAGATGTTGCTCAAAGGGTATAAACTTCCAGTTTTCAGATGAATAAGTTCTGGGATCTAATGAACAGCATAGTGACCATAGTTAACAGAACTGTATTACATGCTTGAAAGTTGCTGAGAGAATACATCTTAAATGTTCTCACAGCACACACAAAAGGTAATTATGTGAGGTGATGGAGGTGAGGTGAGGTTAATTAACCTTATTGTGGTAATCATTTCACAGTATATACCAGAGGTGCAAAAAAAACCAAACATGTATAACCACGACATTTATTCATGTTTTGTTATTGGTATATATTGAGTATTACAATCCTAATACAGTTTTCTCCTTTCTTAAAATGTGTATCTATTTTTTTGGCACCCTCTATACATGTATCAAATCATCAGAATGTATACCTTAAACTTACACAATGTTATATGTCAATATCTTAATAAAGCTGGAAAAAGGAGAACATGAGTTACTCTAATAAGGACTCCCCTAAAACCATGCTATTAAGAAAATGAGTCAATATAATAAGTAACTACTTGAGGGAAAAGTCCCACCTGACATGTGGCAAATCATTATCTGGAAATTTTGGAGTGTGGTGAAGAAAAGAAACTCAATAACAAAAATTAGAGCTTTAAAGGACCCCAGTTATAATGTTATACTTTGAACGAGTTTTATCCTATGAGATAGGAAATCCTGACAACAAATTTAAATCTCATTCATGTTATTTATTTATTTAATTTTATTTTTTTTAAAGATTTGATTGGGAAATTGGAGGAGGGGAACAGCGTTGGGGAATCGGGGAAGGGGAACAAACACTTTGCTGTCCTTTTGTTCTTCGGTCTAGTTGTGGAGGATGTCGCTTCACTGGCCAATGTTGGTATTATCATTGTGCTCTTCCCGGCTGAGGCAGATTGATCGCCGGCCATTAGATGGCCCCTCACAGCGGCTCATGGCAGCTCACACCGGCTGCCAGCCACTCACAGTAGCCCACTGCAGCCCCACTGCAGCCTCACTGCAGCCTATGCCGGCCACTCACGGCAGCCCAGCTCCAGGTTGATCTGTTGTTCACCATCTTAGCTGTAGAGGGCGCAGTGTCACTGGCCCTCATGTGGGATCTGAACCGAGGCCCAGCTGCTCAGAGCTCACGCTCCCAAGCCAACTCTTAACCAATGAGCCATTCAGCCATCCTATCATTTTCTTTCCAGAACATAGGAAAATATCTCAGCGTTCCCAGAAGGATTTACTTTCTTCCTTTTGGTGAAGCCAGTTTGAATGGTTACTTTTCTGCCATCTGGATCTTTCTGTACTTGACTCTGACAGGCTCTGATAGGTAAAGGGACTGCCTGTGGCTTTGAGGGTGAATGGAAAACCATGTTCTTGTAGTTGAGTGAAAAAAAAAACCTCTCAGAAGTTGATTAAGTTTGAGTCCATTTTTAAACTGTCAGTAGGGAATAACCTATAGAGTTATCTGTAAGGCGAAAAGAAAATTTACTGTCCTTCCTTCTTCCCTGAACTTCACTGAAGGTTTTGGCTAGAGAAGAAGTAATTGCAAGAAGCGTGACCTATCCTCAGGAGATTTATGACCAGAACCTGACCGGCAATGATTTAAACTAAAGCACCTGGTTGAAAAGCAGAAGAGTTCACTCTTGGGTTATTGGTCATTCAAGGGGTGAAACAATAACCAAGAATTATTACTCCCCAGTCACACCTCCTTGAAATGGGTCAGCACCTCCTGTACCCAGGGCAAGGGCAAGTATATCCTTCTACCAAAAATAAAATAGACTCCTCCATCGTTTATGACAGCTGAAGCCACAGAAGTTGCTGTGAATAGAATAGATAGTTCATGCACAGACAATCAGAAGCTTTCACATGCCTGTCAGAGATGTTAACTGAGAAGAGGTCTTGAGGAGCTTGTCCTTGCCCTGCTGCCCCTCAAGCCAGGAATGGACCCTGGATGGGGAGGGCCCAGGAAGAAAGATGGAGTGTCAAAGTCTGGTCTTTGGAAGCAGTGTCTGAAACAGGCAGAGCCAAACTCAAGGAGGAGACGGTTAAACAAGCCCTGTCTGCTGCATGTATGTGGTCACCTCAGGCCCCGGAGGTCCCTACCTGCCCCTTGTCTTCAGAAGGCCCTGGTCAACCCCTCATATTTTGCTCACCTCCTCCACTTAGAATCCCATAAAATTGGTGCTTTCTATGTATATAACTCCAGAAAAAATCAGAAAGGCTGCATAGCACTTGAGGCCTTACAAAAAGCTCATATCAATCATGTCTTGCTGAATTAAAAACAAAAAACAAAAAAAAACTTAGAGGCTTAGGACAACCATTTTATTTGCTTATGATTCTAAGAAAGTAAAAAGTGGCTCCAACAGCTGGCAGCTGTATTGTTCCTGAATGTGTATAAATAATTCTCACAAGCATATGAACAATACTCAGACAAGATCATTCTTTAACCATGATAGAATAAGACAAAGACAAGACTATTTTGTGATCATGACTGAAACGGTATATAGAGACAAGGACATGCTACAAATCAAAAATAATTAAACATCTCCCTCTTCCAGCTAATATGAGTTACCACTGACAACATTAGTCCCACTTTAATTCTCTTGCCTCATAGATAAAAATTACCAAGAGATCTAGTCACCACGTTGCCCCCACTTTCTGATAGCACCCAATCAAAAACAGGCTCCTGCTTCTCCAAATCTTTAACAGAATCACCCAACAGATAATCAAATCCTGTAATAAGCCCTTTTAATGTTCCCTTCCTGGTTCCTCTGGTATACACTCTCCCTTGCTGCAGCATTTAAAATAAAGCTAACTTTACTTGACTGCAAATGTGTTCCTAGGGTCTTTGACATGGAGGTCAGTAATTTAGGCTGGGCTCATCTGACTAGTTCTTCTGTACCTGGAGTCTCTTATATGGCTGTAGTCATCTGCCAGCTCAACTGGGTAGAATAATCTAAGATAGCCTCACTCACATGGCTGGTGGTTGGGCAGGCTGACAGTTGAGCCCCATGCCTCCAGCAAGCTAGCTCAGGCATCTTCATATATGGTAGACCTGAGCTGTATAAGAAGACAAGCCCTAACACATAGTATGTTAAGCCTCTGCTTGAATTATGTTTGCTCATGTGTCATTGGTCAAAGCAAGCCACATAGCTAATCCCACAATCAATGTGGAAGGGACCATCAAGGCTGGAGATACAGGAAGAAGTGATTGGTGGCCCATTTCTGTAACAAATTACTTTAGCACTGAACACACACTGTCTCATTCAATCCTTACAAGTGAAGACACTGTTATCCTAATATTTCTGATGAGAAAATTTAAGTTTAGAGACTAAGGCTATAAAGCTTGTGAATGCCAGGAACAGGTTGCTGAGTCACACTTCAGAGTTTCTCGCCCCAGAGCCCTCACTTCAGATTTGCCCTTTGAGTACGGATGCATTGTCACTTTGGTTCCACAGGGCCCTTCAAGTACCTTTAAGTGACTGACATCTTTCATTTAACATAATGTTTTCAGGTTCATCCATTCCTTTTCATGACCAAATAATATTTTATTGTACGGATATACCATATTTTGTGGATACTCATCAGGTGATGGGCATTTGGGTTGAAGCCTCCAGAAGGAAGGGGTCAGTGAGTTAAAGCATGAACTTTATATAACAAAGTCATGCCAACCCATTTATGAATTTTACTAGGACAATTGGGTAGTGAGGCTTAAACATCTCAATCTATAATCTGCATTCTCTCCTCCAGGTTGAGAAGAAAACATATGCCCCAGGAGGCAAGGATAGTGAGTGGGGGGAGTCAGAAGGGCCCCATTGCACTGGGCCTCTCAGGGACATCAGGAGAAATCTGGCTCCCATGGTGAGGGTTTCCCCACAGGACCCCATCTGGGGCCAAGCTCTCACTTCAAGGGCACGATTTCATTGCTGCAACATCGAAACACAGCACATTTTATCAAACAGGAATTTCTTCTGCCACCAGATCACCAACTATGGCCCTAATATAGCTAGGAAAAGATCTCCTAAAAAATACAGATTTGACCAATTTCTGATTTTTTTTTAGTTAAACAGAAAAAGTCTTGGTTGGGGGTTGAGATGGAGGAGAGGAAATCATCTCTTCCCCCAAAGCTATTCCATGGTAGACAGCAGGAAATGTCAGGTGTCTGTGGAAACTGGCAGGGCTGCAAAAGAAGCAAAGATTGATTGGAAATGGCAGAAATTGGAGTCGGTTCTTCAAAAATGTCCACACAAAACAAAACAACGGTGCATTTAGAAAACATGTGTTGCTTGGACTAATTGTAAAAGACAGAGATGAAAGTGGTTGTGCTCAGGATGTTCTCTGCGACGTCTTTGCTGAACTGGGCTCCAGCTACAGGGGATGCCGGGAGTTCAGCTGGCCCCGTAGTGTTCCCCAGGGGCCCAGAAATCCACACTTTTAACAGGGCCCTAAGTGGTCTGAGCACCACCCTATTTTCAGAAACACTGCCCCAAGGACACCTTAGTTCTCCCTTCTTATTATTGGGTTGTCGGAAAAGTCATGACGTTATTTTTGCAACAAAACACATACAAAAGATACGTCATGACTTTTCCCACAACCCAATATTATGATGCTAAACTAATTTCTGAAGGTGGAAGTCACAGGAGAAAGAAGAATGCTTTGGGGTCATTGGGAGTGAAATGGATGTGTCCTCATCTAACTGGAAAATGTAGCTGACCAGCACATTCCACTTAATACCCACGCCGACTTTAGGTTGATGAAAAGAATATTTTAATATCAATTCAACTTGTTTAATTGAGTTGAGAAACCCTCTAGGGAGGCAGAACCACCCCATTTCTACTGGAAACTAATGGGTATTCACAAGTTGGTGGCTGAGTGATGTTGTATTAATCAGGGTTCTCCTGAGAAACAGAACCAATAGGATGTACACATAAAGAGATTATAAGGAATGGGCTCATGTGGTTATGGAGATTGTGGAGTTTCAGTGTGAGTCTGAAACACAAGAGCTGATGGTGAAATTTCTAGTCCAAGTCCGAATCAAAGGCAGGGGAAGACCAATGTCCCAGCTCAAAGACTGGTAGAGGGAATTAATTCTCCCTTACTCAGCCTTTTTGTTCTATTCAGGCCTTAATTGGATTGGATGAGGCCCACCCACCTTGGGGGGCAATCTGCTTTACTTAGTCTCCTGATTCAAGTATTAATCTCGTCCAACAACCACCTCACCGACACACCCAGAATAATATTTAACTGAATATCTGGGCATTCCATGGCCCAGTTAAGTTGACACAAAATTAACCATCACATACATTATTTCACATTTAAAAATAAAAAGAGATCTAAATGTATTATATTACCCTTAATTTAATTAAACCTGGTGAAGGACCCACAAATGAAAGGGTCTCTAAAAAGATACCTCAATGTTGTGCTTTTTCTCAGATTGGCTGGTTGATGCCCCTTGTCTATCCCACCATCACTACTCTGCACTGTGAAGCTATGGCTTCTTCACATTTATGTCTCCACCACTAGACTGTGAGTTCCTGAAGCCAGGAACCTTGTTTATGTTGTTCATCCAGTGCAACCAGCCTTGGATGGTGCCTGCCATGTAGAAGGTATTCAATAAACTTTTTCTAAAACTTGGACTTGATACTTGGCCCATGTTACTGATATGTTGAGTTGGCTTCCTCACACCCCACCAGAACAGGTTTATGGCATTGTGTGAACTTGGTTTGACAAATTAATATGAAATACTAAGAGAAATTATTGACATTTTTATGACAGAGAAAGCATTAGAATGAAATGAGGCTATAAAATTATAGCAAATGGCTAATAAAGAATGGGCTCAAGTTAAACAATCTTCCTATAATTTTTTTTTATTCTGGTGAATTGTAGCAGCAATTGCTGATTTACAACAGGCTAATTCTAACCAAATCTAGCTCAGCTTATGATAAAGAAATATAACTCAACATTAGATACAAAATGTAGGGGGGCTTTTGTTTGTTTCTTGTTGGGTTATTTTTATTTTTATTTTTATTTTTTTGCATCAAATATTATTGAGGCATTCAGAAAAATGTGAAAATAACTTTCATGGATGATTTTTCTCTAGTAAATTTCAATCACACCAAATATGCAATAAACAAAATGCAGTTATTTCCTCTGTAATTAAATTGACTAAATTCACAAGTTCATCACCTTAATTAAAATAACACTCACTCAGTTGTAAAATGACAAATAGCTAGTTATCTCTTGGGCCTCAGATGGTGGTTTTTATTAGTTCATATATTTAAACATATACAGGCTATCATTTGCCCTGAACGGTTTCAGACGTGTTAATTTTGCAACAAATCCTGTGTTTTAAAAAAAATGAAAATTTAAGTAAAATTTGCCCTTTCACTGAAGCCAGCAATCAAACCTGGTGCAGCATTTTTTCAGTCAAATGCCAGCTCTGTCTCTATAAATAAAGCTAGTTACCAACTTCAAAGTAATAGATAACCTTGAACTTTCAGAGAAAAAGTATGTTTCTTTTAATCCCTTTAAGCCTGGATATAAGTGATTTCAGGACACGATGATGCAAAAACCCAATATTCCCAGAGACTGATTATATTTGATGCTAAAGACCAAATGATAACACAACATAATTAAACATGTTGGGCATGAGTGTCTTTGAAATATATTATCTGCAGGGTGGATAAAGAGAAAAGAAACAGGATTTCTTTCTTTTTTTAAGATGGGATTTTAAGAATGTAAATCTGGTTTAGAAATGTTTGGCAAAATCATTCCCTTATCTCTTCCTCAAATCCCACATGAAGTTAGATTTCTCATAGACTCAGATTTGGAAGCTCTTGAGTCTAATTCCTGACTCAGCCCCAGAATCTCCTTTGTGTTGCTCACAGCTTATGCAGCCTCCCAAGGCAGCCTGTTCCTCTGCTTGAAGAGCTGGTTGCTGGAAGTGTCTTCTGATGTAATTAGTACCTTAAACCATGTCCCTGTCGTGTTCCACATCATCATCAGTCCTTGTTTGGCCCTGTTTCTGTAATGTAAAAAAAAAAAAACCCCTTTCACTCCGAGAAATGACCCAAATCCTGCAACTGTTGCTTATATTATACATTTTTCAGAATTCTCCCCATTCTGGATACCATAGCCCTGGCTGTTTCAAACTTCTCAATACCAGTTTTAAAATATAAATCTTAGGGCCGGCCAAGTGGCTCAGTTGGTTAAGAGTGCGAGCTCTGAGCAACAGGGTGGCCAGTTCGGTTCTCACATGGGCCAGTGAGCTGCGCCCAAGCTGAGCTGCTGCTGAGCTGCCAACAGGTGGCAGAATGGCTCAGCTGGTGAGAGCATGTGCTCCTAACAACAAGGTTTTGCGTTCAACTCCCACATGGGATGGTGGGCTACGCCCACCCGCAACTAAGATTGAACACGGCACCTTGAGCTGAATGGCCGCGAGCTGCCGATGGGTGGCTGCACTTGGAGCTGAGCTAGCTGCGCCCTCCACAACTAAGATTGTAGGACAACAACTTGGCTGTCCCCCTTCCCCAATTCCCCAACACTGTTCCCCTTCCCCAATTTCCCAATAAAATCTTAATATATTCGATTCAATAAATTTGATTCAATAAATTCGATTCAATAAAATTTATTGAATACCATGTACTAGGTACATGTTAGGAATTGGGTATTATGTATAGATCATTTATAAATGTGTGAAAGAATAGCCCTGTGCTCCAGAAGTTTCCAGTTGGGAATAGAACAGTTCTGCACCTCTCTCCATGCTTCTCTTTCTGCCCCAGCCTAGTCTCCCTGTGGTTGAGTAAATCCAGGACAATTATTGGGCCATGTTTTACTACAAGTCTGGGAGGCTGAGCTCTAAAGGATCACCACCCATTTGTGGTGCCTTTTCCAGCTTCCTGTTTTACACCAAGGCAAAACTTGGAGCTTAGTGATAGGTCAGCCATCCACTGTTTCTACTTTAAGTGTCTACTCTGGTCATTGGACTTAGTGCCCAGTTGAGTCCTCTCTCTCTCTCTCTCTCTCTCTCTCTCTCTCTCTCTCTCTCTCTCTCTCTTTACTGGAGGTGGAGGTGAGAAGAGTGAGAGTCCCACTCTGACTTCGAGCCAAAGCTGCCAATTCCAACCTAATTTTCCTGGTGGGTTTTACTTTGTGGGTCAAGAACATTGGTTCAAATTTACTCCTGGCACTTTATTCGCATTCTGCTTTTGTTCTTTACACGCATATTCTTCAGTCTGAGCCCTCATGAGGAGGAGGGAAGAGGCAAAGCTTGATACAGGTATTCCTAGGACCCTGTGCCTAATTCCACCAGGTAAACACCACAGCTCCACCCAGAAACCCCAGCACTCACAAATCAGACATGATTTTTAAAATACCCATAAGAAGATAAGCAAAACCATGGAATTTTGTGGGTAGGAAATAGGGGAGTAAGGTAGAGGTGCAGGAAGGTTTGGAACCTTTCAGCAGGTACAGCTGAGAGACTGGAGGGAGATAGCATCCCATGAGGAGGTGGGAGAATCTGGAATATATTCAGGGAAGGATGAGATCTCAAAATTGGTTCATGGAAACAACCAAAGTGTCCTACGATAGATGATTGGATAAAGAAGATGTGATATGTAGACACAATGGAATACTATTCTGCCATAAGAAAAGATGAAATAGTGCCGTTTGCAATAACATGGATGGATCTTGAGATTATTAAGCTAAGCAAAATAAGTCAGACAGAAAAAGTCAAGAACTATATGATTTCACTGATATGTGGGATATAAAACTGAAAACAACAAAAGGAACAAGACAAACAAATGAAGAAACAAAAACTCATAGACACAGACAACAGTTTAGTGGTTACCAGAGGGTAAGGGGGGACAGGGGTGGTAGATGAGGGTAACAGGGATCAAATATATGGTGATGGAAGGAGAATTGACTTTGGGTGGTGAATGCATAATGTGATATATAGATGATGTATTACAGAACTGTACACCTGAAACCTATGTAACCTTGCTAACAATTGTCACCCCAATAAACTTTAATTAACTGGTTCAAACAGGTAAGAAAGAGTGGGGAAAAGAATTCTGGCAAGAGGAGCTGGACAAGACATGGAGACCTTTGACCACCAGGCCAAGGTTTTCCACATGACTTGGTAGGCAATGAGGAGAGCCTGAGGGTTGCGGCATAGGGATGTGGAAGTGGTCCCTGTACATACAATGATGGAGCTGTCTGTGAGGAAGGGCAAAGGAGGTGGGAGAAGGAAGGCTGGGCACTGCTGGACCAGTGAGGAGGCTCTTGGGCATCTCACCCAGCCATGATGATCCATTGGAGGGGTACAGTCTGACTTCTGCTCTTTGGGAAGAATTGATTCAAACCCAGGTTGGACACATGTTTTTAGCTGTCACATCACTCTTTTGGTTGACATTGGGCCTGGTGTTGACTGAGATTACCAGGTCTTTTTTTCACAGAAATTCTTTCAGGCCTCCTCCACACTCAAAATTTACAAGTGATTTGAAAGAAGTCTGTGTAGTCTGACCGTCATCCTTGTGCAAATCGATCATTTTTAGTGTTAACTTGACATTACTGACTCCCAAGATAATTGTAAATCTTCGCTTTGTAGTCTATCACTTCATTTCTTCTTCCCTGCTCTGTTTTGTCATAAATGGAATAACCATCAAAGTTACTGCTAAAAATGTTGACAAGATAAGGATGAAAACAAGTCCCTGGAGCTCTAATTGGAAACCACACTAATAGCATTAAAGCCATTGAGCAACAGACTGCAGAAACATTGCTCCCTGGAGGCGAATCCACCTTTCAGCCTCATCATGCCCCTCACAATTAATTATTTCATTCTGCAAAGACCTCACAGTGACATCAAAGATTCTATGCATTTCCCTGGCCTCAGACACTAGCACCAGCATGATCAGAAGGAAATTCATGTGACACAATTGTTCTACTTCTGCAAAGACTGCTCTTTCTTATTTTTATTTTAAAGATATTTTTATTTTTATTATGCAAAAACAGCAAGTGGGATTGCTGGATCATATAGTAGTTTTCCATCATGGCTACACCAACAGTGCATAAGAGTACATTTTTCTCCACATCATTACCAACTTACATCTTTTTTATAATAGTCCTAACAAGGGTGAGGTGATATCTCATTGTAGTTTTGATTTGCATTTCCCTGATGATTAGTGATGCTGATCACCTTTTCATGTACCTGTTGGCCATGTCTTCTTTAGAAAAAAGGCTATTTGGTTCATTTGCCCATTTTTTAATATCGTTCCTTTTTTGTTGCTATTGATTGTGTGACCTCTTTATATAATTTGGGAATTAACCCCTTATTAGAAATATGATTTGCAAATATTTTATCCCATTCTGTAGGTTGCCTTTCATTTTGTTGATGGTTTCCTTTGCTGTGCGGAAGCTTTTTAGTTTGATGTGGTTCCTTCTACTTGTTTATTTTCGCTTTTATTGCCCTTGCTTTTGGCGCCAAATCCAAAAAAATCATTGCCAAGACCAATGTCAAGGAGTTTATCCCCTTTTGTTCTTCCAGGAGTTTTATGGTTTCAGGTCTCACGTTCAAGTCTCTAATCCATTTTGAGTTAATTTTTGTGTACGGTGTAATATAGTGGTCCAGTTTCATTCTTTGAATGTGGCTGTCTAGTTTTCCCAGCACCAATTATTGAAGAGACTGTCCTTTCTCTATTGTATATTTTTGGCTCATTTGTTGTAAATTAACTGATCATATATGCCTGGGTTTAATTTTGGGCTCTCAATTCTGGTCCATTGATCTATGTGTCTATTTTTATGCCAATACCATACTCTTTTGATTACTATAGCTTTGTAATATAGTTTGAAATCAGAAAGTGTGATGCTTCCAGCTTTGTTCTTCTATCTCAGGATTGCTTTGGCTCTTTGGGGGCTCATTTGATTTCATACAAATTTTAGAATTGTTTGTTCTATTTCTATGAAAAATTCCATTGGAATTGTGATAAGGATTGTACTGACTATAGATTACTTTGGGTATTATGGACATTTTAAAAATACTAATTCTTTAATTTATGAGCACCAAATATTTTTCCTTTTATTTGTTTCTTCTTCAGTTTCTTTCATCAATGTCTTAAAGTTTTCAATATACAGATCTTTCACCTCCTTAGTTAAATTTAATCCTGGATACTTAAATTTAATCCTAGGTTATTTTTGATGCAATTGTAAATGGTATTGTTTTGTTAATTTCTCTTTCTGATAGTTTGTTATTAGTGTATAGAAATATAACTGATTTTTGTAAAATGATTTAGTATCCTGCAACTTTACTGAATTTGTTTATTAGTTTGAACAGTTTTTTTGGTGGAGTCTTTAGGGTTTTCTGTATATAATTTATGTATCATATATTCTGTATATAATTTATTTTATTATTATTATTAAGGAAATTTTAAAACACACTCTATAGGCAGAGTTCTAGGATAGTCCCATGATCTCCACCCCCTGACATATGCCCATGATTAGGTTTCATTATATGGCAAAGGTGAACATATTCTGCAAATGTAGTTATGGCCCCTAATAAATTGACCTTAAATTAATAAATAAAAAAAGAGATTTACCTGAATGGGCATGATGTAATCAGGTGAGCTCTTTAAAAGAAACTCAAAGCAACAGAGACTGTCTTCTGTGGGCCCTGATGAAGCCAACAGCCTTATTGTGACCTTCTGAAGGAGAGCAGCAGCCAATAGGAGTACGACAGTCCTACAGCTACAAGGAACTAAATTTTCTCACAACCTGAGTGAACTTTGAAGTGCATTCTTCTCAAGTTGAGCTTCTAGATGAGAATGCAGCCAGCTGACACCTTCACTGTCATCTTATGAGACCTTGAGCAGAGGACCCAGCTAAGCATTTCCAGACTCCTAACCTGTGGAAATTGTGAGATGATAAATATATGTTGTTTTAAGCCATTAAGTTTGTGGTAATTCATTATGTGGTAATAGAAAACAGATACATACATAGAAGTAGAGTGGCTAGTACAATGCAGGGCTATGCAAACGATAGTCCATGGACCCATGGGGCCCATAATATGTTTGTTTCTGATCCATAAGGAGTTAAGTACAGAAATTGAGAGTAAACACAGAGAAATTTCCATAGCAGTTGGACTTTGCCAGGACCTCCAAGTGCATGTCACTGGACTCATTTCAAGGAGCAGGATATATTATAGACCAGCTTGGATTTGTTAACTTTGCATGATCACTTGTGTATAGTCTGACATGTGTACCAGAAACATTTTACAACATGAACAATTTTAAGTTAGTTTGGCAACAGAGATCCAAAAGTATAAAAATATGAGAAATATAAGCATTTATTTATTTTTATAACTTAAAAAAAATTAAGCTTGCTTATCTTTAACAAATTATTAGCTAAATTAGGAAAATAATAATCCAGTGACTTATTTAAAAAAAATTTTTTTGTGTGTTCTTTTTTTTCTTTTCTCTTTGGTGACTTATTTTTAACCTTATATTATTTTGACCCCATGTTTCAATGCCCATAGCTTGATGTAGTTAGGAACTGCATAGTGATACAGAAAACCAACAAATAAAGCCAGTAAAGAATTTTTCATTGTAGTATAAAGAATGCATAAATTTATTAATGTGGCAATTCTAGTACATGTACAATTTGAACATGATGGTGATATTCTTTTTAACTTCATTGTCAATAAACACTAGTTTTGGCCTACATAAAATTATGAACAAATACATTGTCAACAAATATGGTTAGGAGTTTACGTTTTGTGTAAGAGAGTGTGTTCTAAGAGCACAGCTGCAATGACAGGAGAATATTCTGGAGCAATCACCTGGATTAAGGAACCTGTGAGTCAATGCACTTGCTTCCTTCATTGAGAAAGTCTTGCTACCAAACCAAACCAAACCAAACAACCAGGTGAACTACAATAAGTAGTGTACTTAGTGATTAATTAAGAACCTGTAGGGCCAGCCGAGTGGCTCAGTTGGTTAAGAGCGTGAGCTCTGAGCAACAGGGTCGCTGGTTTGATTCCCACATGGGCCAGTGAGCTGCCCCCGAGCTGAGCTGCTGCTGAGCTGCCAACAGGTGGCAGGATGGCTCAGCTGGTGAGAGCATGTGCTCCTAACAACAAAGTTTTGGGTTCGACTCCCGCATGGGATGGTGGGCTATGCCCACCCGCAACTAAGATTGAACACGGCACCTTCAGCTGAGGTGGCCAGATGGCAACTGGACTTGGAGCTGAGCTAGCTGCACCCTCCACAACTAAGATTGTAGGACAACAACTTGGCTGTCCCCCTTCCCCAATTCCCCAACACTGTTCCCTTCCCCAATTCCCCAACACTGTTTCCATTCCCCAATTCCCCAATAAAATCTTTAAAAAGACAAAAACTGAATTACATAAAGGCAAATGCATCAAATTAAGGACCATTATACTTTTATGAGATATATGGGAGTGGAGCATCATAATCTCATGCTGCCTGCTGAGGTACAATGCCTGCTGGGGGGAGAATTTTATCAGAATAATATGCATATAAATTCATCATGTTTCTGTAAGATAAGGAATCAGTATAATCCATTGTTTAAAGATGTGAATTGAACATCCAGACTTGGTGTTTTGTCTGATAGCTTACATATTTTTAGTGATCTTAAAACTTCCACATAAGGAAAGGGTGCAACAAAAGATCAAAAGGCAAAAATAAAAGTTGGCATCTCTATAGATTTTTATGACATCTCAACAACAATCAGGAACATAGTGGGTAGCCTATTACTGCACACTTGTACACCTATGACTTTGAATTTAATTTACTGTCAAAATATAATGCACATGTAAGAAATCTATGGCTCTGAAACCTATTCTTTTCATGAAAAGATATGGATAATTGAAAGCAAACTACAACTTTACAGGATAAATTGATGGCACTGGCTATTGATCAAGGACTGAAGAAGAATTTTGAAAATACAGCATTATTTGCTTCACTTTGGATAGAAGTTAAAAATGAATATTCTGAACTTGCTGAAATTACTTTAAACTCTCTTCTGCCATCCCAATAAACACACCTATGTGAGGCTGATTTCTCTACTAGAAGTGTCATGACAACGAAACAAAGCTTAGATGTACCTTAACCCCTGTGAGTCGTGTTGTTATCAAGCCACACTAGGTTAGGTCAATTAACAAACAAGAAGCAAGCTCATTTGTCACATTAAAAGCTTTAAATATTGATGTACATGGTTTTTGTTCAAACTGTGTGCAGAGGCATTCAATGTGGGAAATCACTCTCTTACTCATAAGTCTCTTTTGAGTTATGAGTGTGGAATGACAGAAAGTTCTAAATATAACAACAATTCTCCATGTTCATGACTGATATGCGCACATTCAGAAAAAAACCAGTATTGTTTAAAAATTGTTTTCTTTTTCTATATCATATGTCTGTTCTGATTATATTTATTTAATATAATTTTATGTGTGTTGAATCCAATGAAAAATTAGACTTATGAGGTCAGATGATTAAGCTCATGAACTCATCTTAGAAAAAGTGCTACATACCTCATTGCTGAATATCACTACAGTCACCTTCGAAGTAAATACTTCCCTTGGGAAGCTATGCACCGATGCCAGTGCCTAATCCACCTTTCAAAGCAATTTTGGAACTCTTTCTTTGGAATGGCCATCAGAGCTGTCATCTTATTACACTTGCTGTCCTGAATGTCATCAAAATGTCTTCCTTTCAATATTCCCTTTATCTTTGAGTAAAGAAAGAAGTCTGGGCTGTCCGAGTGGCACGTTGGTTAACTACCCTGGTGGTAATCCTGAGTGTGTCTCGTGGTTAATTTTCACTGCCAGAAGCGGTAGCCCCAAGAGGGGCTCGGGGTTAATTTGCACTGCCTGAAGCGGTAACCCCGAGCCACACTCGGGGTTACACTGCAGTGTCCCAGAGAAGTCCCTTAACCTGCTCCCTGTGATCTTGTGGTGTCCGCCTGTGATCACCAACAAGAACACTGGCCAATGACAAATTGCAGTGTTTTTTATTTGATTACATTATTGAATAAAATTATATTATTTTTAATATTATTTATTATATTATAATTTATGATTTTGTGTTTCAAACTTTATCATACCTGGGATGCCTACTAGACTCTTGTTTGGACAGATTTAAGTGAGTAATTTCTAAGAATTACAGGCCTACAATATAAAACAACAAATTTCCATGCAAAACAATGTACCGCTTTGGGTACAAAATTACTGATATAATCAGACCGCCAGGGAGGTTGAGAGTTGGTTTGGAACGCCAGCTCTGAGCAGCAGGGCCCTGGTTCAGATCCCACATTAGGGCCAGTGACACTGTGCCCCCTTACAGCTAAGATGGTGAACAACAGCTTGACCTGGAGCTGGGCTGCCATGAGTCGCCACGGTGACAGTATAGGCTGCAGTGGGCTGCTGTAAGCTACCAGTGATTGGTGACAGATCCGCCTCACCCAGGAAGAGCGCAATGATAATACCAACATGAGCCAGTGAAGCAACATACTCCACAACTAGACTGAAGAACAAAAGGACAGCAACTTGTCTGTTCCCCTTACCCAATTTCCCAATAAAATTTTTTTTGAAAAAAAAGAAGTAATTGGGGGCCACATCAGGTGAGTAGGGAGGGTGTTCCAATACAGTTATTTGTTTGCTGGCTAACAACAAGTTGACAAACTTGTTTGTCTGTGAGGGAGTCCTCACAGACAGTGCCCTGTGAGCTGGTGCATTGTCGTGATGCAAGAGCCATGAATTGTTGGTGAAAAGTTCAGGTTGTCTAACTTTTTCATGCAGTCTTTTCAGCACTTCAAAATAGTAAACTTGGTTAACTGTCCAGTTGTACAAATTCAGAATGAATAATCCCTCTGATATAAAAAAAGATTAGCAACGTTGCAATAAGTTTGCAAACTTAATTGTCAGAACTTCGTATATGTCGTATGTCTGTTTTTTATCATTCAAATTTTTTTTGGCAATTCACCTGTTGTATTTTATAAAAGTATTGGTGTACAATAAATTGGATTTTTTTTTAAAAAGCAAACCAGTCCTCTCTCCCAGATAGATAGGCAGCTACATGGATATAAAACTGCAGGGTCTGACATCCTCCTCCATATCTAAGACCCACCTTTCAGGATTTGTGTCTCAGCCGTTCTCCCACTTATACTTTTGCTGGAGTAAATCCCAGATAGCGTGTAATTGTATATGCATATACCTCAGTACTTATCTGTAAAAGTAATGACTTAAAAACTATAACCACAATATCATCACCTTCAACAAAATAATTCCTGATAATAGCCAGTACCTTGCTTAATTGACTTTTCCCTGATTATCTCAAAAACATATTTTTGTAGTTGGGTTTGTTCAAATTAGGATGCAAATAAGGGCCACACACCCCATTTGGTTGTGATATCTCACATCTCCTGTGATCTGACAATTGCCTCTTCTCTTTTTTAAAAGCATTGTTTGCTGAAGAAACTGAGTCATTTATCCTGTAGGATTTTTCACATTTTGGATTTGGCTTATTGCCTTCTAGACCTGTTTCTCTGTCGCTAGTAGTTCCTTTTTCTGGAAGTTACTGTCAAAGGCTTGATTAGGTTCAGGTTTGTTTGTTTTTCCTTTTTAAAATTACTTCCTAGGTGGTAGTGTGTATATCCCATTGCAACAACCTAGGAGGCACATAAGTTTGGTTGCCCACTTGTAGTGACACTAACTAACGTGGATCAGTGGGTTTAGTTTTTACTCTGATCCATTCATTATAATATATTCCATTGACTTTTACTGAATGATTAGCAGTATTTATTGCTACCTAGATGCATTTTTCATGGGGGATTTGCAAAATGTTGATTTTTCTAATTTTCCCATTGCTTCTACATTTATTAGATTGAATGGCTTTCTATAGAAAGAAACATTCCTTTTTTATTTGGTTATCTTGAAATATAGTCTGTAGAGGTAAGCAGGAGAAAGCTCAGCTCTTTTCGTTTCTTTATCAATTTTCAGAATAACAAATTCGTGCCGTACCTAAGGTGATCATTTAATTTTGTTTTGGATTTTTAAAGTATCAACATGAACTCATAGATTTTAACATATTTGGTGTGTTTCAAAACAGTGTTATTATCCTAATGGTCCCATCTGTGGGCCATGGGAGCCCCTTCAAGTTGGCTCTTGGTTCTTTTTTTTTTGTCATCACCCTAGTCATCTTCGAGAGCTTGTTTTCAGGCATAACAAGTTGTCCCAGGCTCATCTTATATGCTTTTGGCCCCAGACCTGGAATCAGCCATTTCTCTAAGGAACCCTCGTTCCTTTTAATGGGAGTTGGCATTTATGGGCTGCATATGTGCTCTATATATCTGATTTCTTTAATCACCTTTCCCTTGGACTAGAACTCACCAGGGATTGAATGTTAGAATTTGGGGCTAAGGCCATTGCTTTGCTTTGAGAGCCCAATATATGTGTCTCCTTCAGAGGGCCCACGAGGAAAGAGAGACCTGTGTCTCCTGACTTAATGCCAGAAAATGACATTTGTACCACCTGCTGAAACATCTAAGTGACTTCATTCATTCATTCATTCATTCATTCATTTGACAAATACTTAATGATTGCATGTTATACCTGTTGTTTCAGGCCTCAGGGTAGTCCTAGTCCCTGCTCTCATGGACATGACATTCTAGTGAGGGGAAGAAAACAGCAGACAACATACATGTGATGGGGTGTGGGGACTGCTCTTCTATAAAGGGTGATCTAATAAACCATAGAGCAGAGACCTGAAGGAAGTGAGGAAGGATGCCAGACAGAAATATGCAGGAAGAGTTGGGGCAGAAGGGATGGCCAGTGCAAGGACCCTGAGTCAGGAGTATGCTCACTATGATTTATTTTTTTTTATTGGGGAATTGGAGGAGGGCAACAGCGTTGGCGAATCGGGGAAGGGGAACAGACAAGTTGTTGTCCTTTTGTTCTTCAGTCTAGTTGTGGAGGACCCCGCTTCACTGGCCCATGTTGGTATTGTGATCATTGTGCTCTTTCCAGCTGAGGCAGATCAGTCGCTGGCCATTGGATGGCCGCTCATGGAGGCTCACTGCAGCTCTCACTGGCTGCTGGCCGATCATGCTGGCTGCTGGCCACTCACGGAAGCTCACAGCAGCCCACTGCAGCCCCACTGCAGCTTATGCCGTCGCTGGTGACTCAAGGCAGCCCAGCTCCAGGTTGAGCTGTTGTTCACCATCTTAGCTGTAGAGGGCGCAGCATCAGTGGCCCATGTGGGATCCAAACCGGTGGCCCTGCTGCTCAGAGCTGGAGTTCCAAGCCAATCTTAACCAACAAGCCACTCGGCCAGCCCTCACTATGATTTCTAACACTGGAGAGATTGGCAAATTCTTTACTCTTCAAAGTTTCAATATATTTTACCAGTTGCAAAATATTTTCTTGCAATAAAAATTTTTAATTTACAGTTCGCCTTTCAATAGTGATCTTTTATAGGGTGACTTTTTTTTTAAGCTGCTTTTTTTTTTTTTTAGATTTTATTGGGGAATTGGGGGAGAGGAACAGTGTTGGGGAATTGGGGAAGGGGACCAGTCAAATTGTTGTACTTCAATCTTTGTTGTGAAGGGAGCCAGTCGCCATCTGGCTTCTCATTGGCAGCTCATGGCCTCTAAGCTCAAGGTGCTGTGTTCAATCTTAATTATGGGTGGGCGTAGCCACCATCCCATGTGGGAGTTGAACCAGCAGCCTTGTTGTTAAGAGCGCACACTCTATCTACTGAGCCATCCGGGTGGCAGCTCAGCTCAAGGTACCAAGTTCAGTCTTAGTTGCGGGTGGGCGTAGCTCACCATCGAACAGGCAGCCTTGTTGCTATACCAGCTGAGCCATCCTGCCACCTGTTGGCAGCTCAGCGACAGCTCAGCTCGGGCGCAGAGTCACTGGCCCATATGGGAATCGAACTGGCAGCCCTGTTGCTCAGAGCTCGCGCTTTTAAGCCAACTCTTAACCAACTGAGCCACTCGGCCGGCCCTATAGGATGACTTTTATGTCATCACTTCGTGATGTCTTCTTGCAAAATACCCCATCTTCTCCCCCACCCCATATTCATTTTCTTTTTTTCTTTTTTTAAAAGATTTTATTGGGGAATCGAGGAAGGGAAACAGATAATTTGCTGTCCTTTTGTTCTTCAGTCTAGTTGTGGAGGACATCGCTTCATTGGCCCATGTTGGTATTGTGATCATTGTGCTCTTCCCGGCTGAGGCAAATCGGTTGCCGCTCATGGTGGCTCATGGCAGCTCACTCCGACTGCCTGCCACTCACGCTGGCTGCCGGCCACTCACGGTAGCTTACGGCAGCCCACTGCAGCCCTGCTGCAGCCTATGACATCGCCGGCAACTCATGGCAGCCTAGCTCCAAGTCGAGCCATTGTTCACCATCTTAGCTGTAGAGGGTGCAGCGTCACTGGCCCTCATGTGGGATCCAAACCGGGGCCCTGCTGTTCAGAGCTGGCGTCCCAAGCCAACTCTTCTTTTTTTTTTAATTGGGGAATTGGGGGATGGGAACAGTGCTGGGGAATTGGGGGAAGGGGAACAGACAAGTTGCTGTCGTTTTGTTCTTCAGTCTAGTTGTGGAGGACGTTGCTTCACTGGCCCAAGTTGGCACCATCATTGCGCTCTTCCCGGGCGAGGCAGATCAGTCGCCGGCTTCTGGACGGCCGCTCACTGCGGCTGCCGGCTGCTCACACAGGCTGCTGGCTACACATGGTAGCCAATGCCAAGCCAACTCTTAACCAATGCGCCACTCAGCCAGCCTCATACTCATATTCCTAAAAATAACTCTTCTAATTTCAGAAGTCTTAGGTGTTT
Source organism: Hipposideros armiger (assembly GCF_001890085.2). Lineage (NCBI taxonomy): Eukaryota > Metazoa > Chordata > Mammalia > Chiroptera > Hipposideridae > Hipposideros > Hipposideros armiger. The sequence goes on from NW_017731386.1 coordinate 5,838,234, forward strand.
GTTACAGGACACATGGAAAGCACACCCCAAAAAAACAAACACAGAACAAGTAACATTAAAACAAAACAGGGGCTATCTGTTATCCCGCCATTCAGAATTAACCTCTGTAATATGGCAGTTGGTATCCTTCCATTCTGTTACAAAAATGCTGCCTAACTGTGAGTTCTGGACCCTGCCATTCACTTTCAGACATGGTCTTCAGTGGCTGTAGAGATTTCTAGCTTCTATTTTCTCAATACTTGTTTGTCAGAGCAGGAGTTTCTTGCTGAGCTATGGCTTACATCTGCTGACTTGAAATGTCCCTTCAGACCTAGGGGTCACTCCCGGTATGCCCTTTACTCCCATCCTTCTATGTCTCCAGAGGACATGCCACTGGGTCCTGCCATTTACACATCACCAACCAGTTCTTGCTTCTTGGTCAGAGGCAAGTGACAAGGAGAGTCTGTCCTCACTGTCACCATTTCTCCTTCCTGCTGAGAGTGAGGGGGAGGGGAGACTGGGAAGAGGAGGCAAGCAATATTTCAGAGGTAAGAGTGGAGGCAGAATTTAATCAATTCTTCTTAAAAGAATGAATTTATTTTAGTGTAAAATGAAATGATTATTGACTGGGTTTGCTTCTATCGCCCGAGGCTATGTGTGGTATTATCACAGAGGACCTGGTCATTTGGTCAGTCCCATTCACCAGTTATCCGAACACTTGTATATACTCATATGTGAAATATTCTTAGATTTAGATATGTATTTGTGGGAAAGTGGGGGATGGGGGGAGGTGGCACTGGAAAGTCCACCAAAATGGACCAAAGAGTTACCAGGTGTTAGGATTTCAACAGATCTTTCTTGGGGAAACAATTCAACCCACAACAATAATTTACTAACAAAAATATCTGTTGGTGCTTTTGAGAGGCAGCCTAGCACAATGGTTAGGAGAGGGGGCACCACAGTGTCCAGATTCAACCCCTGGCTTTACTGTTTCTTAGTGATGTGATCTTGGGAAAGAGAGTAGGCGATCTCTACCTTAGTTTCCACATCTGCAAAATGAGGATGATACTGATAAAAGTACCAACCTTTGCTGGGTTCTGCGAGTTAGCAGCAGGTGGGCACTTAGCATAGTGCTAGCCCATAGTAGGTGCTCAACTGCATTGGCTATGTTGATTGACCTGAGCTCTTTAAGGGTATCAACGTTTTATTTTTTTTTAATTGGGGAACAGTGTGTTTTTCCAGGGCCCATCAGCTCCAAGTCAAGTAGTTGTTTCAATCTAGTTGTAGAGAGCATGGGGATTGAACAAGCAACTTTGGTGTAATGAGCACTGCACTCTAACCAACTGAGCTAACTAACTGGCCGCTTTGACTCCAAATCGAGTAGTTGTCTTCAGTCTAGTTGTAGAGGGTGCATCTCAGTGACCCATGTGGGGATCGAACTGGCAACCTTGGTGTTATGAGCTCCACGCTCTAACCAACTGAGCCAACTGGCCACCCTATTAACCTTCTTAATATTCAGAACAACCCAGTTAAATGTATACTGTCATCACCCCCATTTTACAGATGGTTTAACTGAGGCACGGACTGGTTAATAACTAAGGTCACATGCTGGGAAGTGGCACAGCTGGCATCCAAACCTGGTCGGTCCTGACTCAGAGCCTGTACTCCACTGTGATGTCCAGTATCATGACCCACTGCTGAGTCTACTTGGCCCTCCTCTTCAGACCCAAGGGCCTGTTTGTTTTGAATGCTTTCTCTTTCTCATATCTTTGATTCAAGTATGAGTATGGATATGGTTCTAAGTTTAAAATAAGGCTTTTAAAAAATAAAAATAAAAAGAATAATAAAATGAGGCTTTTTCTGACTCCTTAGTCCTCTGGGGCTTGTGGCCCCTTGTCCTGGGCCCTTTTCACTCCTCCAGTTGCACAGACCTTTGACCTTCACAATGAACTCCCTCCACCTTTCCTGCCTTTACTTACTTGCAGGGAGCTACCAGCAAGAGTTCAGTTGCAAAATGTATCTCTATGCAGAGGGTTGTCCTCATGGTCTCCAGCCAGCCATCTCTTGACCTTTGTCCCTTCTCTTTTGTTCCTTTTTTAGAAAAAAACTCAACCCCAGTGCTTGTTTCTTCATGTTTTATTTGTATCTACAGAAAATGGCCCTTTTCACAGTTCTCAGCCCCTGTCCCCATGAGCATGCGTCAGAGGACCACACAAGGAGAGAGTGCTGAAAATGCTTGGCCACAAAGGAAGAAGCGATGTGGCTTGGCATTGGGTTCATTTAGGAGGAATATATCCAGAGGCTGCTTTGAGCTGGGACTGGGAATAAATGAGGAAGCCTGCTTTTGTGGTCTAGCAAGGGGACAGAGGCATAGCAGGTCTCGGGGTACCATGCAAGTGCTCCAGTGGAGAGTGTGTGGAGCTCAAGGAAAGCTTGCTGGAGGAGACTCTGAGCTGAGTCAGACCTGGGTTTGAACCAAGGCTTCATTGTTTCCTAAATGTGTAACATTATCAGGCCCTCTGTCCTCACTGGCTGAATAGGGATGTTGTGAAAATGAAACATGAATCATATGTGGCACACAGGAGTTGTCCTATAAATCACAGCAGGCAGTGTTATTGTTAGCATTATACTAATAACAAGAGTTGCTTTCCAATAACAAGCCCTCTTCATGTTATTATATATTCACTTCTAGGAACAAATTTCAGCCTACATGCAAATACAGCTCTTTAAAAATATAATTACACAGGATGGTTACTAGACTTAGTGTGGTGATTACATCGTAAAGTATATAAATGTCAAATAATGGGCTGTCTGAGTGGTGCATTGGTTAAGAGCTGGCTTGAGACGCCAGAGGGCCCCGGTTCAGATCCCACATATGAGGGCCAGTGACACTGCCCTCTACAGCTAAGATGCTGAACAACAGCTCAACCTGGAGCTGGGCTGCTTGAGTCGCCTGCGACGGCGTAGGCTGAAGCCCCTGTGGCAGTGGGTTGCCATGGGCTACCATGTGCAGCCAGCAGCCAGCGTGAGCGGCCAGCAGCCACAGTGAGCGGCCGTCCAGAAGCCGGCGACTGATCTGCCTCGCCCGGGAAGAGCGCAATGATGGTGCCAACTTGGGCCAGTGAAGCAACATCCTCCACAGCTAGACTGAAGAACAAAAGGACAGCAACTTGTCTGTTCCCATCCCCCCAATTCCCCAATTAAAAAAAAAATCTTTAGGGCCGGCCGAGTGGCACGATGGTTAAGAACTGGCTTGGGATGCCGGAGGGCTCCGGTTCGGATCCCACATATGAGGGCCAGTGACACTGCCCTCTACAGCTAAGATGCTGAACAACAGCTCAACCTGGAGCTGGGCTGCTTGAGTCGCCTGCGACGGCGTAGGCTGAAGCCCCTGTGGCAGTGGGTTGCCATGGGCTACCATGTGCAGCCAGCAGCCAGCGTGAGCGGCCAGCAGCCACAGTGAGCGGCCGTCCAGAAGCCAGCGACTGATCTGCCTCGCCCGGGAAGAGCGCAATGATGGTGCCAACTTGGGCCAGTGAAGCAACATCCTCCACAACTAGACTGAAGAACAAAAGGACAGCAACTTGTCTGTTCCCCTTCCCCCAATTCCCCAGCGCTGTTTCCATTCCCCTAATTCCCCAATAAAAATCTTAAAAAAAAAAATCTTTAAAAAAAATAATAAATGTCAAATAACTATGTTGTACACTTGAAACTAGTATATTGTAGGCCAACTATACTTTAAATAAAATTTAAAAGTATGCAAAGTATGCAATGATATGGATGGACCTAGAGAACATTATGCTAATTGAAATAAGTCAGATGGAGAAAGACAAATACCATATGATCTCACTTAAATGTGGAATCTAAAGAACAGAATAAATGAGCAAATAATCAGAGATAGAGAAAAAACTGAGGGTTGCTAGATGGGAGGGGGGTGGGGATGAGGGAGAAAGTGAGGAGATTAGACAGCACAAATTGGTAACCCCAAGATTGCCATGAGGATACGAAACACAGTTTGGGGAATACAACCAATAATGTTGTAAAGATTTTGTAAGGTATCCAATGGGCACTTGTCTTATTAGGGAGACCACTTCATGGACAGTGTAGAGCCTTGATCACTGCAGTAAACACCTGAAGCTGAAGCTGAATAATACTGAATGTCAACTATAATTTAATACATATATAGTCACGGGATGTGGAGTACAGCATAGGGAATAGAGTCAGTGGAATTGTAACAGCTATATATGATGTCAGAGGGATAGCAGATTGGGGGAGGAGGATTATCACTTTGTGAGGGGTGTAAATGTCTGAAACTAATAAAAAATAAATAAAAATGCGATTACATATAGAAGAGCAAGATTTTTAAAAGGATGTTATAAGTGGATGTCACTGCAGACCATTTTGTGTAGCACCTGCATCAGCCGTCTCCCTCTTTCCTCGTGACGAGTCTGCCACAAGCCCCATTAAACATTTGGAGATTTGCAGAGCCGGAATCAGATTTTCCGATCCCAATGTTGACTTCCTTCTTGAGCGATAGCAGCAAAGATGTTTCCTCCACATTTAATACATAACCAGGGATGTGTAATTATGACTGTGGTGGAACACTCTCAACTCCCTGGGATCACATCCGAGCAATGATTCTTTTGTAATATTGCCGCTATTTCTCCACAGAGTACAACTGAACGAAGCCAAGTTGCCAAGACAAATGGTATAAGCATGTCATTGCATTAAATGGATTTTCTCCCTGTGGCCTTTAATCATTTATACTTTAAAGAGGACAAGTAGCTGTCCGGCTAGCTAATTAAACATGCTGGATTGCACAGATGAGAAGTATGGCCCTTATTAAAGTGTCTGTTTGCTACCTTGACGCCTTCTAAGAAGCAAATATGTCTACGGCTCCAGATAGAAAGACACAAAGTGACTCAGCTATGGGAAATACACTTTGGAAGACAAATGAATCCATGAGACTCTGCCATGATGACACAGGCCTCGACACAGAATCAGGTGATGAAGTAGAATGCCTGCAGAACAAAATGCAGTTCTCATTAAATAAGGGAATTGGAACCTTCTTGATCCCAATATCAGCCGGGGGTCCACGCATTTTCCCACAGTTTATCAAGGAGGGGATTTGGGGGCATAAGGACTAGGCATCCCCTTACTAAGGGCAGAGGACCTCACTGAGGAACAGACCTCTGGCAAGACGGGCCAGGTGACAGCTCCACAGGACTGCCAGTAGATGTGCCACTGCTCGCTCCCCAATGTTCTCTAAATGACAGTAAAGGGACAAAAACTAAAAAAGGCATAAGCTCCAAAAGGTAAAGAGACTAGGCCAAGAGACCAGAGCAGAGAGAGAGAAGGCAACAAAAATTTGGAAATCAGATCTCTGACCTAGCAAGCCAGAGAAAGCTGAGAGCTGCCAGGGAGGCAAACTGAGAAGCCAGCATACGAGCCAAGGGCCTGGAACACACCAGAGGTATCAAGGGACTGAAAACACAGGTGCAGTTAGGACCTGAGAAAGAAAAAAACAGGCCCTGAGAGCTGGGAGCTGGCCTGGCACTCACAGATAGGCCATAGTATTCTCCTGTGGAACAGACAGTTGCGTAGAACACCTACATCAGACAAGGCCACTCTGTGATGTGACAGATGAAGACCGTTCTACGACCATGCCTGAGCATCGATGAAAACAAGAACTCTGCCCAGACCTGAAGAATGGCCCAGAGACCCTCTTTTCTGGCGCGTACAAATGACTGAGGTGCTTTACTGATTGCAGCGTTAGCCCCACTTCATTTTCCCCCAACTCCTAGATGAGATTAAGTCATCACAAAATTACTCCTCATTTCCAGATAGGCCCAATCCAGAGAAAACCACCACTTCTTTGAACCCTTCTCCAAATCACCTAACTCAAGTCCAAATTTTCTTCTCAGTCCGTCCTAACACTTCCAGAAACACCCACAGTTCTCCACTATATCAGTCTCTCTCATTGCAACAAGACAGGAAACCCAACTTTCTTTGACTACAGGTGTGCTCCTGGCGGCCTGTGACTGATGATCATCAGCAGGCCTCAGACCACCCTGCACTCCATCCCAGTTTAGGCAGTAGTCTGGAGAGATTGGCCCTGGGGACTGAGGCTGGGGGAGCACCAGGCCCTGCTGAGGAATGGGTGTATCCTCCAAAACGGGCATTAAATAAATGATGACATCACAGTGAGACTCCCAACCCCCGCTGCCCCCTCCCTCAGAAAAGACAAAGCAAATAAAAAACAAAACTCACACAGGAAGCAGAGAAAATAGCAAGAAATGAAGAGAATGTCTAGAGCTGAATCATATTAAACAAATAACTTACAAGAAAAAATAAGAGTTGGAAAGAAAATTATAAGTTGAAAGAGACTTAAGAGCTTTATTAATTGATAGCGACATGTGGACCTTACTTGGACCCTGGTTTCAACATACCATAAAAATAAAACCATTTACAAAACCATCAGGGAAAGGTGAATATTGATTGCATATTTGATCAGATGAGGGAATCATCATCAAAATTATTTAGATGTGATCATTGTATTGTGGTTATATTTACATAAAAGATTCCTTATCTTTCAGAGAAACATTCAGGAATATTTATAGGTGAAATGCTTGGACTTCTGGAATTTGCTTCAAAAGAATCCTCTGAGAAGCAGGGGGAAGAACCAGGACTGGCAGAAGTGGAATTGTCAAAGCTGGGTGGGAGGCATACAGAGGTTTATCCTTCTATTCGCTCACTTTTGCATGTGTTTGAAAATTTCCACAATAAAAAGTGAATAAAAAGAAGAAAAATAGAACAAAAACATTCCTGCTAGACAAAAACCTTTGAGACTGAAAGTTGTCCTAAAAGAGTTTATTGAGCTATATGCTAGGCAGAGAAAGGATCAGGTCCTGGGGCGTGCAGTCTAAACTGCCAGGATCAGGGCTACATGGAAAAGACAAACATGTCCACTACCCTGGGGTTGATGGGGCTCTTTTATACAATGAGTCTGGGAAAGACATATGTAAGTCGTTCTGAAAGAATTTAGATTTGCTATAGATAAGGATGTGGGGTAAGTGGAGAAGGTTGAGGACTGAAAAAGGGCCACAGGTTAAACCTGACAAGCTCAGGAAATCGAAAATAAACACGTAAGATGGCGTGAACATAAAAAAAGTTCATAACTAAGGTGGGCCATGGTGGGAAGTCACGTCTTTAGACTGAAGCTTCCTTCATAAAGTCAATCTTCACCTTAAGTGAGCCTGTCTATTGTCGTTTTGCACCTAAAATGACATCCTTGGAATGTCAGTAATCCCTTTGTCCCGACCAAAGCAGGAAACTACAGAATCCCTCATTCTTAGTCTTCGCCCATGATTAACATCTCTATGTGCTGTGAAAGTGAACTATTAACTATTCTGTACCCACCTATGTAAAAGAAATTGGTCTGTCCAATTTACTTTTATCCAATTTCAGAGATCCCCGCCCCCCCCCCTTGTTTTCTCCCACTCCCTTAATCTACCACCAGTGAATTTCACGTAACCCTTCTCCTTTGATTCTTAGTATAAAATAAGCTGCAAACTGCCATTTTGCTGAACATTTTCTCAATCCGTTGAGATTTTGCTTCCCGGCAATTGTCGTCAGTTTGGTTCAGATAAACTCTCATAAGCTTTCTCTTAGGCTGGATGTTTTTTCATCGACAAGGTGAAGCAGGAAAAGTTCTGGGATAGGTGAATTGTCCATAAGCAAGGAGTACTTGATCCTCCTGGAGTGGTGGTGGGCAACAAACAGTCCAGAAAGTTTATCCATAAGCAGGATGCAGTGGCACCTGGTAGTCAGCTATTCTTTCTAGATAACTGCTGAAATAGCTGCCTGGACATTGATTAAAAGTTTCAACATACAAAAATTTGCACTCAATTGTGCAAGCTTGTTATTTTAACAACTGATTTACAGATGAAAACATATATAACATTTTGTCCCAAATTTAAGCTGACTCAAAATGCTCTAAATCTGTGCTAATATGGTAGCCATGAACTAAATGTGGATACTGAGCACTTGAATCGAGGTATACTGTAACTGTAAAAATATATATTGGATTTCAAAGATTTGGTATGAAAAAATAATATAAAAATCTTATTAATATTTCTTATTTTGTTACATGCTGAAATTATAATATTTTGGATATACTGGGTGAAATAAACTGTATCATTAAAATTAAAAAAAAAAGTTTCAACATACATCCAGGAATGTAATCAGTCTGTTAACTGATTAACTCTCCTTGTCTCTTCCTCCCACCATCTGGCTTGCTGTAATTTAATTTAGCCCATCTCAGTATTTCCTTCTCTCATCCCTCCTAAAGTGTAACTTTTCTTTAACCCACTCTAGACCCCAAGCCAGGCAGAAGTCAGGGCAGTCCGTCCTCAAAGTCTGCAGACACAGAAAGAAAGCTTTAGAAAGCTAAAAATGGCATAAACCTTATTAAGGATCCTAAAGCAGAGAGGTAAATTGTACATTGCTGTCTCTCCTCCTGCCCCCCTTTTCTCCGCCCCCACCCATGGTATCTGCAGACAAGGCCTTCTTCGTTCCCCAGGAATCACCTCTCAGGCAGCTTGGCTGAGTGGGGGAGGGGGTCTGGAGGGCAAAATGCAGGTGGTGGCTGTGGGGTCTGATTTTGCCCTGGGTGAAAGCAGGGAGATGGCTTACCTTGGATGTGAGGGAGGGGATGAAAACGTCCTCCACTCACCTGGGTGACAAGTAGGAGGTGAGTGTCAGAACAGGAGCACAACTTTGTGGCACCTGAGGTGTAGACAATGGTGAGTGGGGGCGGAGTTTGACTCCTGGAGGCAAGGAGCTGGAGCTCTGGGGTTGTTTTCTAAAAATTTCCTCTGCGAAGTTAATCTTGGGGTGCGGGGGAGGGGTAGTGGGAAATTCTGCATCTTAGACTGAGTAAAATTCACTTTGAGACCTGAAGCAGCTTAAAATGAAGTGTTCTTTTTTCTTTACCACGAAAATTTCCAAGGGCTCTCCTGCTTTTGAACAAACTTATCCAGCTTTTCATATTTTTTTGAGACTTGTTTTCAGCCTTACTGAAGTACAGTGAAAACTATTTTTCCATCTCAGTAATAGAAAGTACTTTTATGCCTTACATATAAGGGTTTCCATCAACTGCGTGGAACTGGGGGATTCATTTACAATGGCTAGATGAAAGCTTGTGGCTAATACAGAGCTCTTTTCTAAAAATAGACAATATCAGTGCAATCGATTCACCAGGAAAGGGCCATAAAAACAGTACTGAAAAATAGGCACAGGCCAGAGCCATGTCTCCTGACCTTTTTGTTGTAAAAGGCCCATTCAAGAATCTAATGGAAGGTGTGAACGCCTCAGAAAAGTGCACAGACTGTGTGTGCACACGCATTTTGCATATAATTTTAAAGGGTTCACAAACCCTCTTGAGCAAGAACAACAAAGAGCTGGGGGAAGTGATGGGCCATTTACATTACAAAAGAATTCTTTGCTCAAAAATAAAAAATTTGCTCCCTGGCTCCAAAGTGCCTTCCAGTAAAGTCCAGTTGGTTTATTTTATTTACAAATGTTCCATTTCTGGAAGACTTTACAGCTAAGGCACTGTTTAATCAGTGCAAGCAAAGTCCCTACACAAATTCATTAATGAAGCAACAAATTATTTTAACAAGTGTTTATTGTACCCGTTCTCTGTGCCAGGTCTGTGGGCAACAAGAACAGATGCAGTTTCTGTCTGGCGGAGCAGTCGGTTGTCTGAGCACGGGGCCTGGGTTGCTCTTGGCTGCGTCTCCAGCACCTAGGACAGCTCTCAGTACTAGCGAATGGTATCAGAGTATGAAGGATTGAGAAGTAAGCTAAATACTAAGTGCTGCGAAGAAAACCGAGTGCTGTCATGGTGGCTAAGGGGCGGGGGGCGGAGAGGACGAATCTCCATGGAAGGAGGTGGAGAGAAATCAGGGAAAGTGTCCCCAAGGAGGAGAGATTTAAGCTGATCCCTGATGGATGAAACCTAGGGAAGAGCATTTCAGAAGGGAAGACCAACATGTGCAAAAATCCCAAGTCCAGAGAAGGCAGGCCTTGGTGAGGACATCTGATGAGCCTGGAACGTGGGAAGGAACCTGACACAGGGCCTTCTAGGCCAGGGTAAAGAGCTGCTTCTTTAATTCTGGATGCTATGGGAAGCAATTGAAAGATTTAAGTCATGGGATGAGATGAGGTGATCTACATTTTCAGAAAAATCACCCTGGCTTCTGTGTAAAAAATAATCCTTTGGGAGCTGGAGGCCAGTCATCTGGACCACAGGTGACGGTGGCTGTTTGCCTGGCAGTGTGTGTGTGTGTGTGTGTGTGTGTGTGTGTGTGTGTGTGTGTGTGGTGGGCGGGGGGGGGACTGTTAGAAATATGGAGAAATGCCTGAAGATAAGTGACGCCTGGAAGGAGAGTCAGCCCGGTGTGGTGATAAATTGAATGTGGACAGGGGAGACTCAAGGATAGCCCCCTGACTTCTGACTGGGAGGATGGTGTGGTTATTCACAGAGGAAACAAAAGAATGGCTTTTAAGGAAGAAATCATGAGTTCAGAGTTAGATGTGTTGGGTTTGAGAAGTTGAATGGAATGCCGAATGAACTGGGAGCAGCTACAGCATAGGCGGTATTAAAACCTAGAGAGGTTGGGGGAGATACAGGCATACAAAGTGGCCCTGCGGAAGCTGATGCAGGAGACCAAGCAGGAGGGAGTAGTCAGGAGGCAGGGCTCTGACCTGGCCCCAGGTGTGTTTTCCAGCGCCTCTTGCAATTGCTGGCAAGACCCCTCAATGCTTCAGCCAGGTTGCTGGGGCCCCTGAGTCTGGAACATACCATTTCTGCTAGAGCCTCTACACTTGGGCTCTGCTTCTCCTGCCTAAAAGGCCCTCCCAGATCTTACAGACTTTTTAAAAAATTCCACCCACCCTTTAAAACTCAGTTCACTCTCCCTTGGCATCACCCTGGGGCCAAGAGTCCCATCCCCCACCTCTGCTCTGCTCTGTGCTGAATGGCAGAGCCAACCAGCCTCTCACCCAGCACATTTTCCAGGCAGGCATCATACATCTGACTGTGGCGCCCCCACCCCCACCAAACCACAAAGGACAATAATCAAGCTCTTCTAGTGCCCTGCTCATGCCCCTGTCAGCACTTAAGGTGAAGGTCACCCTCACCATGGCCCTGCGGAAGAGATGTCATTGCCCTGACTTCTGAGAGAGGCTCGGAAAAGAGGACATGGAACAGTGGGTGGCCCTTGACATGAGGGCTCTGTTGGAGGCAGATTGACCCCGTCCCCAGCCTGTGTATGGAAGGACTGGGCACTGGGCAGCTGGGGCAGATACCAACTCTTAAGCCTTTTATGCCCTGGACAGGGGTGTGGGTGGGAGAGTCGCGGGGCTTTTGGACAAATCCTGCATCGTGAGCTTGCACCCCACCCTGGAACATGGCAGCTTGTAAAGTTGGTGCCTCTGATGTAACTGCCTTTTAAATATTCCATTACTCATGTGCTTATGACCTTTGATCATGGCAGGCAGTAGGAATTCAGTGTAGGTCCTAGAAGACAGGAGGGGCATCACGAGAGCCCTGTGAGGTGAGTATCTGGCAGGTTGGGAAGGGGCTGGAGGCTGAGAAATCAGCAAGATGCTGCTCCCACCAGCCAGGTGGGAGGAGGGAACTTCGGGATGTCCTCAGGAGAGGACCTGAGATGGGTACATGGCTGAAGGAGAGGATAGGGTAGAGGGTAGTTTTCCTAGAGAGGGAGGGAATATACAGGCAGCAGGGCAGACCCTCTTTGCAGTGTCATTCAGCTGCTTTCATTCGCTATTTTGGGGCTGTATCAAGAAAAATGGACCTTTGGCACTGGTCAAACCATCTCTGGGGTGCTGAGAGCTTCCCTTCTAGGAGGGGTAGGTCCAATGCTGTCCTGCCCAGGGCCAACGTACAAGACAGAAAGAAGGTCCATCGTTACTCCTGGCTGTGCCAGTTGTCAGTGATATGCTAGTATGTGGTTAGCATGGCTCTTTGAATAAAGGGAGGACTGGTTTGTAAGTGCTCACAGTGGGGACCAGGTCAAGCCACCGGCGTCCTCGTACTGAACACCATTATATAGTCCTTCCACCATGGACATGAATGACCTCAAGGACAAAGATAGTAATAAAACAATAATGAAGTAATGAGTTTTGAGGGTTTTTTTAACCTTTATTTTTAATCTTTTTTTTTAAAGATTTTATTGGGGAATTGGGGAAGGGGAACAGTGTTGGGGAATTGGGGAAGGGGAACAGTGCTGGGGAATCAGGGGAAGGGGAACAGACAAGTTGCTGTCGTTTTGTTCTTCAGTCTCGTTGTGGAGGACGTTGCTTCACTGGCCCAAGTTGGCACCATCATTGCGCTCTTCCCGGGAGAGGCAGATCAGTCGCCGGCTTCTGGACAGCTGCTCACTGCGGCTGCTGGCCGCTCACGCTGGCTGCTGGCTACACACGGTAGCCCATGGCAACCCATCTGCCGTCACCGGCAACTCACGGCAGCCCAGCTCCAGGTTGAGCTGTTGTTCAGCATCTTAGCTGTGGAGGGCAGTGTCACTGGCCCTCATATGTGGGATCCGAACCGGGGCCCTCTGGCATCCCAAGCCAGTTCTTAACCATCGCGCCACTCGGCCGGCCCTGCATCATTTCATTTTTAATAATGATTGTTGAAGAACTGGCTTGCAAAATTCCTGAAAATGTAATAATCAGCTCTTGAGAGGTGCCGCAAGCCAGTTCCGGCAGGTACACCACTGGCAGATGCCAAGGACAGGTTCTGGCCCTGACACAGGGGGCCCTTGCCCACAGAGCTTTCCTGCTGGTGGGAGGACTTGTTCTTGCTGAAGAAAAAACTGTGGAGGGCAGGACATATGACTGGCTGACTTCTTTTTTTATTCAGTGTAAACTTAGGTTCTCTTTTTTATAAAAAAAAATTGTTTTGGTGTTGTATAATTAGAGTTGGTATACAATATTGCGTTAGTTTCAGGTGTACAACATAGTGATTCAACATTTATACCTTACGATGTGATCACCACAGTAAGTCTATTAACCATCTATAACCGGTCAAAGTTTTATGATATTATTGACTATTTTCCCTGTGCTGTACATTACTAAGAAGAGCTCAGAGCTGAGCCAGCTGAGCCAGCCTGCGAGATGAACGCCTTTCCTGTAACGCAGGCCCGAGAACAGTCTGATTTTTTTAACCAAAAAGAACAAAAAAACATTTAAAGCTTGCATTTACAAGTATCGTTTGAGCTGGAATGGCTCCAACAAGACAATGTATCAGTGTTACATTAAAATGAAAATTAAGCACCCACCACTCTATTAGTCAGCATTTTTAAGGCTGTATTATTGTGACGTTCACAGAGAAAGCTAAAGAATCTATTTAAATGCAAATATGCCATAAAACCGACTAAGAGCAATGTGACTTCAGAATGCTCTCAGCCCTCCTTTCAGCAGGCTCTGTTCATAATCGTGTTGCTATTTTATCAACTTAGAGAACATCTCTGAGAAACCCTGTGTCATTGGAGTGCAGCTGCTGTGATTATTACCTGGGGTGGGGCTTCTTCTGGGGCAGAATTGATACTTGTACCCCTGTGCCCTCTGGGACTGGCCAAGCAGTGCAGATGCCCGTGGCATCCGCTGGGCAGGGCTTTGACTGAGGGGATTCTTCTGCCTGGAGTTGTCCTCCCTGACCCTCCTGGTCACAGTGCTCCAGAGGAGAGGAAACTTGCTTGCAGACCAGAGCACATTGTGATGCCCCGACCGAAGGCCTGAATGAGACGCTCCTCAAAAGGAGGCAAACACAGCACATGACTCAGAGGAAGTGACCTGCCAATGCTGACCACTGAACCTCCTTACTGAACTCCTGTGACATGGCAGGGGCCAATGTCACCCTCACCATGGCCCTGCGGAAGAGATGTCATTGCCCTGACTTGACAGAGAGGCTCGGAAGAGAGGACGTGGAACAGCGGGTGGTTCTTGACATGAGGGCTCTGTTGGAGGCAGGATTGACCCCGTCCCCAGCCTGTGTATGGAAGGACTGGGCACTGAGCAGCAGGGGCAGAGCTTGGCCATGAGCCTGGCCTGGCGCTGGGTGAAGCCATCTGCTTCTCAGAGGTGGCAGGGGCTCCATCCCCACCAAGGCCCATGCCCTTGGGTAAGAGGAGATTGTGCACTTGAAAACCCCCAAAACCCACAGAACAATCTATGAACCACCTGGTTCAAGGTGGACTCTGTCAGGGAGGAGGCATAGCTCACCTCGTCTCTGTTGCTGAACTGGGAGCACCTCAGGATGGGGACATGGTCCCAGCACCAGGAGCAGAGCCTAGCTAATGTGGGCAAGCAGCAAATATGTTGAGATTTTGGAAACTGCTATCTAGGTATATAATAGGTATAGGTGCAAGAATTATTAGATATTAAAAATTTTAATTATAGGGCTGGCCAAGTGGCTCAGTTGGTTAAGAGTTGGCTTAACAGTGTGAGCTCTGAGCAACAGGGCCACCGGTTTGATTCCCACATGGGCCAGTGACACTGCGAATGAGCCGAGCTGTCGCTGAGCTGCCAACAGGTGGCAGGATGGCTCAGCTGGTATAACAACAAGATATCCTGTTCAATGGTGGGCTATGCCCACCCGCAACTAAGACTGAACTCGGCACATTGAGCTGAGCTGCCACCTGGATGGCTCAATGGATAGAGTGTGTGCTCTTAGGCTGCTGGTTCAACTCCCGCATGGGATGGTGGCTACGCCCACCTGCAACTAAGATTGTAACCCAGCACTTTGAGCTTAGAGGCCACGAGCTGCCCACAGGAAGCCAGATGGTGACTAGCACCCTCCACAATGAAGACTGAGAAACAACAACTTGGCTGGTCCCCTCCCCCAATTCCCCAATAAAAATCTTAAAAAAAATTTTTTTAAATTTTTTAATTATAAAATTAGCATTCATGTAGCTCTTTTTAGGTCTGCTTATTTGGAGTCTTTCAGAATTTGGTTTGAAGGACACTATGCTAAGGTGGGTTGCTCTCCCCAAACCTTTCCCCACCTCCCCCTTAAGTAACCTCCTCTTCCTAGGACTCACAAGTGGAGGCCCCACCCTCAGGAAGAAGAAATCCGGGTTTGTAAAAACCTCCACTTCCCTTCTTCTTTCTCTGTTTTGGGGTCACTATGGGAGTGGGCACATTTTCAGTCTGGGCTTGCTTTCTGCCTGGGAGAAGGGGCTGGAGCCAGGGCCAGTGATGGGGCTGAAGAAGACGGTCAGGGCTCAGAGTAAACTGGTTCAGTCTGGGCAGCATCTATGAAGCTCATTTCCTGGAAATCCAGCCAGGCAGGGTCAGCCTTCGGGGGACTGACGCTGCAGAGGAGAGGGGCCCTCACTTGTGGGAGCAGTTGTTAGGGGAGCAGCACATAACAAGAATGCATGACAAACTGTCACCTCAATACGTGCAGACATATGCACTATCTTATGTCATCTTCTCTGAAACATTTAGTGTTTGTAGATGATATAACCTTTTAAAAAATGTACTAACTTTTTATTGAGGTAGCATTGGTTAATAGCACTATATAAGTTTCAGGTGTACAGCATTATAATTCAATATCTGTGTACTCTATTGCATGCTCACCATCGAAAGTCCATTTTCCATCCGATACTATATATTTGGCCTCCCTTACCCATTTTGCCCTCCCTCGCCCCCTTCCCCGCTGGTAACCACCATTCTGTTGTCTGCGTCTATGAGTTTGTGTTTGTTTTGTTCATTCATTTGTTACCTTTTTATTTTATAGTCCACATATGAGTGAAATCATATGTTTTTTGTCCTTTTCTGTCTGACTTTTCACTTAGCATAATACCCTCATGATCCATCCATGTTGTAGCAAATAACAATATTTCATCTTTTTTTTTTTAAATTGGGGACTTGGGGGAGGGGAACAGTGTTGGGGAATTGGGGAGGGGGACCAGCCAAGTTGTTGTTCTTCAGTCTTCATTGTGGAGGGCACCAGTCACCATCTGGCTTCTTGTCAGCAGCTCATGGCCTCTAAGCTCAAGGTGCTGTGTTATAATCTTAGTTGCAGGTGGGTGTAGCCACCATCCCATGCGGGAGTCGAACCAGCAGCCTTGTTGTTGAGAGCACACACTCTATCCACTGAGCCATCCGGGTGGCAGCTCAGCTCAAGGTGCCAAGTTCAGGCTTAGTTGCCGGCAGGTGTAGCCCACCATCTAACAGGCAATCTTGTTAGGAGCACGTGCTCTCACCAGCTGAGCCATCCTGCCACCTGTTGGCAGCTCAGCTTGGGCGCAGGTCATTGGCCATGTGGGAATCGAACCGGCAGCTCTGTTGCTCAGAGCTCACGCTTTTAAGCTAACTCTTAACCACCTGAGCCACTTGGCCAGCCCCAATATTTCACCTTTTAATGGCAGAGTAGTATTCCATTGTGTACATATACCACTTCTTTATCCAATCATCTGTCGGTAGACACTTAGGTTGTTTCCATATCCTGGCTATGGTAAATAATGCTGCAATGAAGATAGGGGTACGTATATCTTTTTAAGTTAGTGTTTTCATATTCTTCAGGTAAATACCCAAAAGAGGAATTGCTGGATCACATGGTAGTTCTTAATTTTTTTTTGAGGAACCTCCATACTGTTTTCCATAGTGGTTATAGCAATTTGCAATCCCAGCAACAGTGCACAAGGGTTTCCTTTTCTCCACATCCTCACCAACACTTATTTCTTATCTTTTTGATACTAGCCGTTCTAACAGGTGAGGTGATATTGTGGTTTTGATTTGTATTACCCTAACAATTAGTAATGTTAAGCATTTTTTCATGTACCTGTTGGACATCTGTATGTCTTCCTTGGAACAATGTCTATTCCAGATCATCTGTCCATTTTTTTTTTTTGGCTCCAAAAAACTTTATTTACAAAAACAGCCACCCGATTTGCCCCATATGCTCTATCTAGTTTACTGATTCCTGGTCTAGACTCTTGCCTTTCCGTGGATTAAGAAAGTCTATCTTGAAACTTAGGGCCAGCAATGATTTCTCTGTTGTAGGTTGTATCCTCCCTTCTCTTTTCTGGGCAATGAGCTTGGTCTCTTGACACAGCTTTAAGGACTGCAAGGGAGCAAAAAGTAAATTACTAAGAAGAGAAAGTATATCAGGAGGCTCCTCAAAGCATTATCCTGACACATATTAAAGCCTTTTTTTTTTCTTTCTTTCTTTTAAGTATATGTAGAAGAGAAAAGGGGTGCTATGGAAAATAACCTCACAGGATGACCTGATCATAAATTCCTAACTGGGCAGGTCATGGTGGGTAGTTACACCACAGGCATATAACTTCTTTAGTAAAATGTCTATCTTTGGGGTCGGCTGAGTGGCGCATTGGTTAAGAGCTGGCTTGGGATGCCAGAGGGCCCCGGTTGGAATCCCACATATGAGGGCCAGTAACACTGCCCTCTACAGCTAAGATGCTGAACAACAGCTCAACCTGGAGCTGGACTGCTGTGAGTCACCGGCTTCAGCAGGTGGTTTGCCATGGGCTACCGTGTGTAGCCAGCAGCCAGTGTGAGCAGCCAGCAGCGGCAGTGAGCGGCCGTCTAGAAGCCAGCGACTGATCTGCCTCGCCCGGGAAGAGTGCAATGATGGTGCCAGCTTGGGCCAGTAAAGCAACGTCCTCCACAACTAGACTGAAGAACAAAAGGACAGCAACTTGTCTGTTCCCCTTACCCCAATTCCCCAATAAAAATCTTAAAAAAAAAAAGTCTATCTTTGCCTTAAGCAGCCCTCTCCATTGTTTCTTTGCATCTAGGTTAACACACCTTTGAAATGCCCCCTTTCAGACTCCTTCTAAACCTCTCATCTGTCCATTTTTAAATTGAGTTGCTTGGGTTTCTTTTGTTGTTGTTGAGTTGTAAAGTTCTTTTTATATTTTGGATATTAACACCTTATCAGAAGTATCATTTGCAAATATCTTCTGCTATTCAGTTGGTTGCCTTTTTGTTTTGTTGATGGTATCCTTTGCCATGCAGAAGGTTTTTAGTTTGATGTAGTCCCACTTGTTTATTTTTGGTTTTGTTCCCCTTGTCTTGGAGTCAAATTCACAGACACCACGGAGACTAATGCAGATGAGAAGATCTTGAATAGCAGAAATCCCCAAGAGTGCACTAAAAAATTATTAAAACTATTGGGTTGTCAGAAAAGTCATGATGCATTTTTGCAACGAAAAACAGAAAAAATACATCGTGACTTTTCTGACAACCCAATAATAAATGAAATCAGCCAAGTTGCAGAGTACAAGATCAGTATACAAAAGATATATAAATTGTACATACAGTATACCAAAAGTCAAACTTTTATACACTTGCACTGAACAATCCACAAGTGAAATTAAGAAAATAATTTAATTCATAATAGCATCAGAAAAAAAAAACAGGAATAAATTTAAATAAAGTAGGGCAAGCCTTGAACTGGAAACTATAAAACATTGTTGAAAGAAATTAGAAGACCTAAATAAATGAAAACACTCTATGTTCATATATTGGAATATAATATTTTCAAGATGGCAACACTCCCTAATTAACCCTCCGTCGGGCGCAACTGATCTCACAGATTCATTGCACACAAAGATGCCGCTATGAAAGTCACAAACATGATTGGCAATAGGTTAGTTAGAGGGGGAAGATATGGAAGTGATGAGTCATGATACTTAAGTTAACTGTTAGTATTTGAAAATTTGTGTGCAATGAAACTGTGAGATCAGTTGCGCCCGACAGATGGTTAATCAACAGATTCAGCGCAATCCCTATAAAATCCCAACTGGCTTTTAGGCTGAAATTCACAAGCTGATCTTAAAATTCATATGGAAATGCAAGGGACCCAGAATAGCCAAAACAATATTGAAAAAGAAAAACAAAGTCGCCCATTTAAAATTTACTACAAAGCTACGGTATCAAGAAAGTGTGGCACTGGCATAAAGATAGACATATAGACAAATGAAATGGAATTGAGAATCCAGGAATAAACTCTTATATTTAAAGTCAATTGATTTTCAACAAGTATGCCAAAACAATTCAATAGGGAAAGAATAATAATCTTTCAATAAACAATACTGGGACAAATGGATACATGAAAAAGATACCTTCTTCAAACCATACATAAAAATTAACTCAAATAGATGCTAGACCTAAAGGTTACAGCCAAAACTATAAAACTCTTAGAAAAAAATACAGGCATAAATGTTTACAACCTTGAATTAAGACAAGCATTTTTAGATGTAACACCAAAAGCACAAGCAACAAAAGAAAAACAAAAATAAAATGGACTTCATCAAAATTAAAAACTTTTGTGCTTTAAAGGATACCACCAAGAAAGTGAAAAAACAACTTACAACTTACAAGAAAGAGAAAATATTTGCAAACAATATATCTACCTGATAAGGGACTTATATCTAGAATATATAAAGAACACTAAGAATTCAATAATCAAAAAGACAAAAAAAGACAATCTAATTAAAAATAGGGAAAGGATTTAAATAGACATTTCCTCAAAGAAGATATACAAATAGCTATTAAGCAGATGAAAAGAGGCCTCAACATCATTAGCCATCAGGGAAATGTAAATTAAAACCATAATTAGATATTACTTCATACTCACTGGGATGGCTAGAATTTTTTTTAGAAGACAGAATAACAACTGTTATAAAAAAACAAAACAAAAAACCAAAAACCAAAACCTCTCATACTCTGATAGTTGAATGTAAATGGTTCAGCTGCTTTGGAAAAGTCTGGCAGTTCCTCAGCAAGATAAACATAGAGTTACTATTTGATCCAGCAATTCTACTCCTAATTATATACCCAAGAAAAATGAAAACATTATGTCCACATAATAACTTGTACACAAATATTTACAGCTATATGAGTCCATAGAAAGTGGAAACAGCCCAAATGTCTATCAACTGATGAACAGACCAATCAAATGTGGTATATTTATATAATGAAATATTATTTGACAATAAAAAGAAATGAAGTAACTGATACATGCTACAACATGGATGAACCTTGGAAAATATTATGGGGAGAGAAGTAAATCAGTCACGAAGACCACATATATTATTCCATTCATATGAAATGTCCAGAATGGCAAATCCATGGAGATAGAAAGTAGATTAGTGGTTGCCTAGGGCTGGAGGGTTTGGGGGAAATGTGGAGTGACTGCCAGTGGGTACAGGGCTTCTTTCTGGGGTGATAAAAATGTTCTAAAATCGATTGTGGTGATGTTTGTACAGCTCTGAATAAACCCAAAACTATTGAATTGTACACTTTAAATGGGTGAATTGTGTGGTATGTGAATTATATCCCAATAAGGCTGTTACATTAAAAGAAAAGAATTTATCAACAAAAGCATTAGGGCTTGGAGGTTTTTAAAGTATGGTTTTAAACTAAAAATTCAATTTAAAAAAATTGTTATAGGACTATTTGAGTTATCTATTTCATGTTAGGTGAGTTTGTGGTTTTTGAGGGCTTATTTCATTTTATGTAGTTCGTCACATGTATTTGCATACAGGTGTTATAATTGTTTAAGAGTCTGTGGAGTCTGTAGTTATATTCCCATTTTCGTTCCTGATTTAGTAATTTCTGTCTTCGCTTTCTATTTGTCAGTTTGATTAGAGGTATAATTGTATTGGTCTTTCAGAAAACCACCTTTTGGCTTCATTGATTTTCTCTGTTTTTCTATTTTCAATTTCATTAAAAACAGCACTTTATTATTTCCTTCTTCTTACTTGCTTTGGGTTTATTTTGTTCCCACCCCCCTCGGTTTCTTATGGGAGGAAGCTTAGATTATTGCTTTGAGATATTTCTTGTTTTGTAATATAAGCATGTAATGCAGTAAATTCCCTTCCTACTTTAGCTACATTCCACAAATTTAGATATGTTATATATTAATTTTCTTTCATTTTAATACAGTTTAAAATTTCCTTTGAGACTCCCTTTTTAAAAGTGTGTTGTTTATTTCCAAGTGTTTGGAGATTTTTCCAGTTATCCTCCTGTTATTGATTTCTAATTTAATTCCATTATAGTCAGAAAGCATATTTTATATAATTTGAATCCTTTTAAATGTGTTAAGATTTGATTTATGACTCATGATATGGTCTATCTTGGTAAATGTTCCTTGTGCACTTGAAAAGAATGTGTATTCTGCTGCTGTGTGGAGTGTTCTATAAATATAAATTAATTCAAGTTAGTTGAGAGTCTTCAGTTCTGTCCTTGTTAATTTTCTGTCTACTGTTTCTGTATATTACATAGAAAGAAATGTTGCAGTTTCCAAGTATAATTGTGGATCTATCTACTCCTTTTCTGCTCTGACAATTTTTGCTTGGTATATTTTGAATCTCTATTCTCAGGTGCTTATATATCCTGGATTGTTATGCCTTCTTGGTGAATTGATTCTTCTATCAATATGTAAAGTCGCTCTTTAATTCTGGTCATTTTCTTTGCTCTGATGTTCACTTTGGTATTACTATAATCACCCTAGCTCTGCTTTCATGATATAGTTTTTTTCATACTTGCAAAAAAAAAAACCTACTATATTATAATATTTGAAGAGAGTTTCTTTTTTTTTTTAAAAATAAATATTATTGGGGAACAGTGTGTTTTTCCTGGACCCATCAGCTCCAAGTCAAGTCGTTGTTTTCAATCTAGTTGTGGAGGGCGCAGCTCACTGGCCCATGTGGGAATTGAATCGGCAACTCTGGTGTTATGTGCACCATGCTCTAACCAACTGAGCCAACTGGCCGCCCCGAAGAGAGTTTCTTGTAGATAGCATGCAGTTGGGTCATTTAAAAAAAAAATCCATTCTGCTAATCTACCCTTCATTGGTGTGTTTATTTTATTTACATTTAATGTAATTGATGATATATTTGGATCTAGGCCTCCCATTTTATTATTTGTTTTCTATTTGTTCCCTCTATTTTCCATTCTTCTGTTTCCCCTTTCCTACCTTTGTATTATTTAAACTTTTTAAAAAGTATTCCATTTTAAGTTTTCTGATCTATTTTTGACAGTATCTCTTTGTATAACTTTTTCAGTGCTGGGAGAGACAATTTGAGTTTACTCTCCTCTACCTCCCTACTGAGTGTGCAAAACGCTGACCACTCTTTTGTCTGGGCCATTTCTCAGCACTGGACATGGGGTGCAGGTGGGTGGGGGACGAAAGCACCAAGGACTGCAGGTTGGAAGGTGGTGGCCTGTGTAGAGGAATAAAGATACCCCTGAGCCCATACACCAGTCACTGGGAGGAAGAAATGCCCGTGCTCAGGTATAGGCTGTGGAGGAAGGGAAAAAACAAGCTGACATTAAGTTTCCTTCCTGCTACTTCCATTATCCCCCATGGACTAGCCTCCACCGGTGCTTTTGCTCCCTGAGCTCCCAGCCAGGGGATAACATGGTCTCCTGGGGTTAGGGACTTATATCACTGTAGTCCCTGCCTTGTGTGCATGTTAGTTAGACTCTTTGGTCCATGTTCTCATGGAGAAGAAGGGCCCCTGAATTCAACTGGTGGGCTTTTGGGAAAGTTTGCAGAGGGGAAGGAAATCCAAAGTGGCCTTGTGGGCGGGGCCCTACGGGTCAATTCGATGGATTGTGGCTTCCACCCCTGAATGGATGGTAAGAACTAATGTGTTCTAAGTCTGCATTTCCAGTCCCATAAGTGTCCGAGTGGATTCTCCTATCCGGGATCGCAGCTTATACAGAAGTGCTAGAGGTGCGTGCAGACTGCAACCTCCCCTCCACCCCTTTCTCCCTACACCATCCCTGGTGGTCCAGCAGAAACAATACAGAATTCCAACAAGAGAAAGAGAAGTCAGTCACTTTTAAAGATTTAATGACTACTCAGAGGCATTTTCTAGTATGATAGCGCCACCTTCCGGAAAAGTCACCAAGTACACATTTTGTTAGTTTTGAGGAAAGTATTACCAAGCATTTCTTGACACTGTGTGCCTGACCCATGGGTGCCTTGTGACTCTTTGACCTTGTGACATCCCCATTTTGGGGTAAATTAACTCAGACTCAATGACTAACAAAGTGGAAAGAGCCCAACAGCCCTCTGTTCAAAAAGAAACGGCATATTCAAGAGCCAGTTGGCCTGGCCATCTCAGCATCTCAGCTTTGAAAACGTGACAGCCCCTTTAGGGGAAACAGTGCTCCCCACCACAGCCCTTAGAGCAAAGCCGCTAACTCAACGGAGCCCTCGATTCACAAAGACTCCCCTAAATTCCTGGGCCTGGTGCACTGGTGGTTTAGCAAGGCTGATAACATCTATGGCCCTGTTGCTGCTGCTGGCCCCATCTCCTTAAAACAGAAAGTGACTGTGATTGTTCACTCCCGGGACAGAGCTCACCTAATCACCCTGGCCAATAGCCTCCTTGATGAACTTTACTACATGCTTGTTGACTCTTTGTTACCACTGGCCTGGACACCTGGCCTCCTATGGAGAAGGCTCTGGACTAGCAGATTACAGACTCCCCACTGTGGGGTGGCAAACCGTGGGAAGGAATCGCCACTGCTGATGGGACAGCTGTGCATGGATGCAGATGTACTCAGTAAGGATTCTCTGATGAGACCGACTAGAATCAAACTGCTGCTCGAGTCTTCACTGCCCAGATCACAGCCATGGCTACGCAGATCCACCTGCAGATTTCAAGCTGCCTGGAGCCCAGGCAGGAGAACACTGGAGAACAAAGGCAGTGAGCTCACTGCTGGGGCTGGTGTGCTTCAAATCCTGCTTTTCTTCCCCAATTCACCTGCTATATGTCCTTTTAAGAGTCCTCAGCTGTCCTGTGCATGCTGTCCAGGTTGTATAGATGTATTCGGTGGGACAGACATGGTGGAGTGTGGCTACTCCATTTCACCCAAAACCAGAACTGAGGGAAGGATTTGAACAGGTGGGAATGAGATGAAAGGGCAGTCCTGGGGAGCCCCAGCACCAGGGCAAAGGCCCAGGGGTGGGAACACAGCACAGCCTCTCTGGATAAGAATAGCCCATCTGCTGGTCCTGAGCTCTAAAGGAGAGCAGCAGTAGAGAAACCCGGCAGAGGGGCTTCTTGGCCTGAGAGTGGAGGACAGAGGTGATGCGTGTGGGCTTTGCTGGGCAGAAGTCACAAGGAGCACTGGGACGATCCAAGCCGAGAGAGAGAGCTGTGATGGGAGCTGTGCTTCCGGGCCCTGCACATGCTGCTCCCTCCACCTGGAGCATTTTTGCTTCTGCTCTTCTTCCGTCTCTTTCTCACCCTTCAAGTCTCAGCTTAAGTCTCATTTCCTCAGGGGAGCTGCATCCACCCAGTGGAGACCCTGGCTCCCACAGAATTCTATACTTTTCCCTCTCTATTTTGGCAATTATTAACCTAGTCATTTGCAATTGTTTAGTTCACACCAGTTTTCCTTGCTATACTGAGAATACAAGGGCAGCATCCACATAGAGCTTGTTCATCGCTAAGGTCGGTCAGCCAGTCAGTAATGGGGAGCCCAGCAAACAAACTTGTAGGGAGAACCTTCCCTGTGCCCACCATTGTGTTGGGCTCCAATATTCTTACGACCGAGCTGTGGACCTTGCTCACTGTCCTTTGCCAGTTGCCTGCACAAATGCTGAAGCCCAGTGTTAACCAACTGTCTGCCCAAAGGTGGGTCTGGCTGCCAGGGTTGTGTGTGTGGAGTGGAGGGAGAAGGGGCAGGTGGCAGAGATGCCAGGTTAGGATCTGCTATAATAGCCCAAAGGAGGTCCCAGCCACGCTTTAGTCAGGGTCTGAAGGGAGGGCTGGGCTCGAGAGTGGAAGCAGACGCTGCCTGGACGGTTTTGAGGTCCTGGGGATCAGGGATTCCCAACATGGGACCTTCCGATGTTGGCCCACCTCCTGCAGGCTGCAGTGAGCCAGGTTGCCTGGTGCTCTCTGGCAACTCCCGGCAAACTATCAGGGATGGTGGGAGTAAGGGAGCTGAGCGCCCTCTGTTTCAGGCCCAGGGCTTAGGCGCGACATCATTATTTGCCACGCTTGTGGCAAGTGAGGCTCAAGCCCAGAGAGCCCCAAAACTTGCTCTGAGGCCCCTGACTTGGGGACGTGACAGAGCCCGGACAGGGAGCCCAGGGTTGTCTGCTTTGAAGCCTCCTGACCTCTAGGGGGCTCCTCTACTCCGCAGGACCACCTTGGGGAAGAGAGTCTCCACCCGGCCTCCTGCTGCCTTCCCTGCAACGCACTCACCTGCAGGGGACCTGCCTGGGGCTCCCCATTACAGGCTCCTCCTGGGGGGGGGCGGCCTCTGGGGAAGACCCCGGCCAGGCCTCTCTGCCAACCTACCCCAATCTCAACTCCAAGAACCCTGGGCATGGTCCCTGATCCTCGGAGACACTGTGGGCAGGTGGGGAGATGTCTTTTCTCTGTCTCTCTGTCTCTCTGTCTCTGTCTCTGTCTCTCTCTCTCTCTCTCTCTCTCTCTCTCTCTCTCTCGATTTATTCAGAGGTCAACAGGACCCCAGTTGAGCCTCTCAATCTCCCTGGAGTCTCAGAGTCTCAGAGTCCTCATCCTGAAAGGAGGGGTTTGGCCTAGGCGTGCCTGCCCTCTTGCATCCATAGGTATTTCCCCCAGAGGGCGCTCTGCTCACGGAGTCTGGCACCTTCATCTTGCATCCCTGGCTGGAGTCACCTTTGGTGAGAAAGACTCAGCAAAACAAGAGAGACTTGCCTAAATTTCTTTAACCTATAGTTTCCCAGACCCGTGTAACTGGGGCATCCATTTTCCATAAAACACCTTTTAGAATTCCATGAAACCCAGACTGGGAAATTCCTGGATGAACTATTTTTCCATTTTAGCCTTGAATATAGTAGGTGCTCAGTATATCTTTACTGTACAAATGAATGCTTGAAGGGGTTGTGCCCCTCCCTCCGCGCCATCCTGGACTCTCCCGGTGCACATCCTTCCTGCCCACCCCCTCCGCACTCCAGCCCTGACTCCTGGCCCTAAGTGCCTGCTTCCTTGCGGCCTGTGCGCAGGCTGTACTGAGCCTGATTCATCCATCGTAACCTTTCCAGGAGTGCAGATCAGCTGCTCAGTGTCAAGCTAAGACTAAACCTCCACCAGGATTAGAGAGGGGTGCAGAGTCCTATTTCCCTAAGAGCAGAGCATAGTGAATGCCACCAGGATTGGTGAGACACATTTCTTGGGGACCTATTGTGTGTATCAGGCACTGTGTGGTCACTTTTGGGCACATTTTCTGCTCTAAGAACTCAGTGCTTTGAGGAGGGTGGGCCGCATTATTTGATCCAGGAATGACACTGGCCCCCATCTGCTTGTCCTGCTCTGACTCACAGAGTACTATTTCTGTCCATAAACCACACCTGGGGCTTCATTGCCCAGCTCCCGCCCACATCAGTCAGTGTGAAGCGGGGATCTGGGCCAGGCTGAGAAAGGGCAAATGCAACGACACACGATGGAGCTGGAGCTTGCGGGCAGGGGTGACGGGTGACTGCAGCCCTGCCATGCCCCATGCCCGGGTCTCTCTCACTCGAGGCTTTCTCAGTTTACAGCATCTTTCACCAAAGCTGGATTACTCCTGCAGCTCTGACTCCTTGCTTCCCACAGTTAAAAATAGGTGGAGAGCTGTAAAAACCCCACACCTTAAGGTTTTAGAGGCAATTCTAGTCAGGTAGACATTTGTTCTAAAAACTTGCACTGGGCCGGCCGAGTGGCGCGATGGTTAAGAACTCGCTTGGGATGCCAGAGGGCCCCGGTTCGGATCCCACATATGAGGGCCAGTGACACTGCCCTCTACAGCTAAGATGCTGAACAACAGCTCAACCTGGAGCTGGGCTGCTGGGAGTCGCCGGGACGGCGTAGGCTGCAGCCCCTGTGGCAGTGGGTTGCCATGGGCTACTGTATGTAGCCAGCAGCCAGCGTGAGCAGCCAGCAGCTGCAGTGAACGGCCGTCCAGAAGCCGGCGACTGATGTGCCTCGCCCAGGAAGAGAGCAATGATGGTGCCAACTTGGGCCAGTGAAGCAACATCCTCCACAACTAGACTGAAGAACAAAACGACAGCAACTTGTCTGTTCCCCTCCCCCCAATTCCCCAGCACTGTTCCCATACCCCCAATTCCCCAATAAAAATCTTAAAAAAAATAAATAAAAAATAAAAACTTGCACTGTCTGGCAATGTCTGTCAGTAATTAAAGCCAGGTATTCCCTGGCAAATTCATTCCTTTTAGAAACAAATTATTTCACAGACTCCAGTAAAAGAAATTGCTTATTCCGTGTGTTTGGAGGCATTCAGAGGTGTGTTACCTGCACTATGGGAACCCAAGGTCCTTGTCAAGGTGACAAGCAATATGCAACGTGAGGGGCTGCTAGAGCCTCTCCCCCTCATTAGGAAGGATAATGGGGCTGGGGTTTCTGGGGCTAAGAGCCTTGGGCCTTCCTGAGGGTGTAGCCCCCAGCTGGACAGGCCATGGAACGATCAAATTCTGTTGGGTCCTTTCAACTGGGGGTTCTGGAATATAGGAAAAATTGTGTGCTTTAATGACAACTATGAATTGTGTAGATCACACCATTTGGGGTTATCTGATTTTTGCCTTTTATCACCAAAGTGCTATTTTATAACTCTAAGTTGTAGATGACCAATAGCAATGCAAAATGATTCTTATCTGTAGGCCTGAAAAGGAAATCTTTCTGCTGTAGGGACAAACCTCTCCCCATGTGGAAAAGCCAATTTTGGATTCATTGGCAAGCTCATTTCAATATTCCCAATGTATAAATGTATTTGTTCTTTGGATACGCCTTTGAACTGATTGTAATAGCCTACAGGTTTTTCATTAATAATTAAATAAAATTTTTAACACATGTTCATTTTATGTCTCTAGAGTCACAGTTTTACTTTTTGTTGAAAATTATCCTTTAACACAAACATTAGTGCATCAGAGTCAACTTAGAGTTTCTAACACATTAGGTCTGGAGTGGGGCCGAGAATTTGATTTCTAACAAGTACATGGGTCACACTTTGAGAACTCCGGGTTAGGCTTCCTCCAAGGGCATCCCTGAGGGTGACAAGGGCTCAGGTGTGAGGGAAAATGGGGTGTCTCACCTAGGGATCCGCAGGCTGCCTCCCAGAACCCCATGAAGGCTGCACGTTACAGAGACCAGAGGAGGGGAGCCCACGTTGGGGGAAGAGGGATGGTGGAGCCAGTACTCTGTCCCCACTGCCTGCTACACAAGTTGGCCCCGCTGTGCAGTTCCGTGTGCAACTACCACTTGTACCCTTAAAACTGGGATGTTCCGAGGTAGACATGTGGCCGAGGAGGGGTGGGTGAGTTGGGGCCACCCCTGGCCATCTCCCCTGAATGCCCTTGCTCTTCCACAGGGCAGTGCTAGCCTCCGTGCAGCCCTCCTTGGTGCAAGGGGGCACATCATGTATTGGGCTGGTCTCTAGGACCTGGGACCCTGGGAGGACTGGGAGGGGCTGGGAGGTATCATTTTGGCACTCCATTAATGACAATTGGGTTTGGTTGATAGGTGGTGTGAGCCAGGCTCTTTAAGGAGGAGTCTGGGAGGAGGGGCCTTCGGCACCTGGGACACTCAGGTGTTTCTCATCCCAGAACTACCCTCCCAGTCCCCGTAAATCTCTCGAGATCCCACGAGATCCGGCTTTCTCTGAGACGAGTGGTCGAGGCAGCAGCACCTCAGGCCTGGTTCCACTATTCTCTGAGCCTCCCTGACGCTCAGCGCTAGGTTGAAAGAGAGAGCAATGCACTGAGGCTGTTCTTCAGGAGAAAGGCTGGAGGAACAGGCAGCAGCGGTCTCCTGGGACGAATTCAAGACAGCTTGCAGCTGCCCAAGGAACAACTGGCCCCAAGGATGTGCGTGAGTACGTGGGGGTTTTTTTGTATGTGTTTGTGAGTAACGGAGTGTGTGTGGAGTGTGTGTGTGTGTGTGTGTGTGTGTGTGTGTGTTTTCCTAAAACCTATGTGAATTGCACTAAATTGGCTAAGCACTAGCTCTTTCTGGATGGATAGCCCAAGGTGTGTTTGCACCAGCTGTAGCTTGTGTGCTCGTTAGACGCGTTGGGTTCTGGGAGTAAGGGCTGTGTTTGTTTGTTTTACCATAAGACAATCTTGTGATGTGAAGAAAGGAGATTGGCTGTGGCGGAAGGTGGCTCAGGCTGACAGCACTGGGAGAACCTGGTGGGCTCCCATTCTGTTCCTCTGGTAGACTGACATCTTATTTTCTGATTTGAGAATATAACCTTTCGTTTGGGTTGCTGCGGCCTTTGACCTTGCTATACTTAGAGCCAGCACCCCTGGAGCCTGTGCTGGTGTTTTGAGGCTTTGGCCCCCAGGGCCCTGGATATCCTGGAAGGTGACAGGCTCCCAGTAGTCACAGGTGAGGTTCTCTCCCCTGGCCAGGCCTCGGGTGGTTTCACTCTTGCACCTCCATTGGGACAGAATCTGGTCCCTCACTGCTTGCCAGATCCCTGGGATGAGACTTACTCCTTGCTGGGCTACTGGGATAAGCCACTGTCACAATGTGACTCTAACCATTGGGTTGGCAGAAGTTTCAAAGAAGACTTGGGTTTGCTTAATAAGTCGCATGAGCCAGGTTCCATACTGAAGAGTCTGGGTGGGTAGAGGCGACAAAACACCTGGTTGACTAGTTGTCTGTTGGTACTGTCCTCCTGTACTTCTTGCTTTGAGACGCCAGGGTGAGCACTGTCTTGTTAATGTGGTTGTGGCAAAATCACTTGGACATGGTCTACTGGGATTAGCAGATGTGGGTGAAGGCGAGAGGGCAAGGATGGGAGCGCAGTGGAATCTGTTTAGAGGTGAAACAAGCAGCCCAAGTGGGCAAGTGGGCATCAAATGCTGAGATTCATTATTTGGGTGGGATGAGAGTGCGTGTACTGAGGCTTACAAGCAAATAACAATTATTATAATTATGATGGTTATAAGTATTTATACATATAAATTAAGTAACCTTAAATATAAAACATAGATAATCGCATATTATATACCTATATACAAAGTAAACAAACATGTAAGCAATAAAAAAAACAAAAATTACCCAACCTGAACAATAGAGAAAAGACAGTTTAAAAAAAAAAAAAAAGAACAATTGATAGTACAATTAGAAAATTAGCAAAGGTATACAATTCAATATCATCATCAACCAACAGAATCTAATTAACATTTTTAGAACAGTCTACCCCAAAACAGCAGATATACATAATTTTTAAGCACCCATGGAACAATTAACCGAGAGAGATCATATCCTGGGCCATATAGTAAACCTCGACAAAGTCAAAAGAATTGAAGTCATACAGATTGTGTTTTTTAACCATAATGAATTCAACCTAGAAATCAATAACAGAAAAAAAAATAGAAAAGTTTGTGAATACGTGGAAACTAAACAACACACTTTTAAATAACCCATGGGTCAAAGAGGAAGTCTCAAAGGTAATTATTAAAACAACAACAACAACAACAAAAACTAAATGACAGTGAAAATGCAACATATCAAATTGTGAGACACAGCTCATGCAGTGCTGGGAGGGAAATCTATACCACTAAACAATTACATAAGAAAGAAAGAATGTTTCAAATCCATGAAAGCTCCCACCTTGAGAAACCAGATGAAAATAAACCCAAAGCAA
This sequence comes from Hipposideros armiger, assembly GCF_001890085.2. NCBI lineage: Eukaryota > Metazoa > Chordata > Mammalia > Chiroptera > Hipposideridae > Hipposideros > Hipposideros armiger. Next base: position 5,868,936 of record NW_017731386.1, read on the forward strand.
GCAAAACAAAGGAAATAATAAAGATGAGGGCAGAAATCAATGGACTTGGAAACAGAAGAATAATAGAAAAGAATCATAGTCTGAGGTTCCAGAGATTAGGATGTGGCCATTTTGGGGAGTCATTATTCTGCCTACAACATCTGACCCCCTGCCTGTGCCCTGGCCGTGCTGCCTGTTAGCGTGTAAGCTTGCTGACCTTGTCTCGTTCCAGGGCCTTTGCCCTCACTGCTCTCCGACCTGAAGCACTGCCCAATTGTCCCCTGGCCTGTTATTTTGTACCTTTCAGGCTCTGGTCAAATATCCTTTCCTCAGGTAGGCTGTCACCTACTGTAGAATGGCTCCCTCCCTTCTGTCACTTCGTCAGCTGCTTTAGTTTTCTCTAAGGCCCAATTCTTTATTATTTACATTTAATTTCTTTTTAAAGATTTTTACTGGGGGAGGGGCACAACGTTGGGGAATCGGGGAAGGGGAACAGACAAGTTGCTGTCCTTTTGTTCTTCAGTCTAGTTGTGAAGGTCGTCGCTTCACTGGCCCATGTTGGTATTATCATTGCGCTCTTCCCAAGTGGGTGAGGCAGATTAGTCGCCGGTCACTGGACAGCCGCTCACAGCAGCTCTTGGCAGCTCACGCCAGCTGCCAGCCGCTCACTATGGCAGTCCACTGCAGCTCGACCGTAGCCTATGCCGTCACCTCACAGCAGCCCAGCTCCAGGTCGAGCTGTTGTTCACCATCTCAGCTGTAGAGGGCGCAGTGCTACTGGCCCCCAAACCGGGGCCCTGCTGCTCAGAGCTGGTGTTCCGAGCGAACTCTTAACCAATGCGCCACTTGGCCGGCCCAACTTTTTTTTGTTTGTTTTAATCTGCGTCTCTGCCCCTGCCCCTGTCATTATGAGTCCTGAATGGTGTGGGACATAGAGGTGGCTCTCAGTGTATATTTAGTGCACTAACGAACAAGTAAATGACAGTCATCTGCAAATAATGACAACAAATTGCTCTTCTTGATATTTTTTGCCTCTCCTTTCTGTTTCATGTCCTAATGCATTGCCCAGAACTTCCTGAACACTGTTGAAGGGTAATGGTGCTAACAGGCATCCTTGTTTTGTTTGATTTAAATAGCATAGTCTCTAGGGTTTTACCTTTAAATATAAGTTTCGTTTTTGGCTTGAAATATTAAAGTACAAAGGTGCTTTAAAAAAAATGTATATTAAGCACATGCTTTTGTTTTTGCTAGTAATGTTTTACCAAACATCTACCAGTCCAATACATTCATAGATTTTCCTTTTGAGCCTTAGTTACATTTTGAGACAATCCCAATTCTGTGGAAGTGAATTCTACTTTTCATCGAATGTTGAATTCTCTCTGTTAATATTGTGTCTAGGGGTTTTGAGTCTGCAACCTTGAGGGAGATTCGCTGAGGCTTTCTTTTCCCTCCTTGGTTCTTTTGTCTCCAGCCTGCTCTTTAGCCTGGCAGCTGCCTGTGGTCTGTTGGTAAGCCTTCTCTGGAAGGCCCCGTGTTCAGGGCGCAGGATGCAGTCAGCTGGGTTGGGTGGGCTGAGTAACAATGGAAGTACTGAAGAGTAAATACTATGCTGCTGCTTTTTGACTTTTTACAGCTTTAAATGCTTTTTTGCTACAGTCAGATCAAGTCATACATTGGTGAAGAAGGAATAGATTTACATTCTTCTAGACGGGACTATCTTCCAACTGCCCAGCTGCAGAGGGCCCTCGGTCTGGTCTGGTCCCCAGGATGTGGCTGTCCCCACCAGAGGCACCAGTCCTCGCAGTGGCAAATGATGAGAACAGCAGAAAGGGAATAGTGTTTGTTAATGCCATCTGTCAAGGTGTTATAACTCCCCCAAAGAGGCAGGCATTTTAAGGATGACAAGACAGAGGCCCAGAGAGGTTAAGGGCCTTGCTAGATCCTCAGCTGACAAGTGGGTTTGAACCAGTGACTCTCTGACTTCAAAGCCTGTGCCCTTTCCACGATGTCAGACTGTCTCCTCTCCTAGCTGACCCTTCCCTCACTTTGGCTGTTCAAATGGCACAGTTATGAACAGAGACTGTGTCTCCCTCCCTCCCTGGACAGGATGTGCAGTGCAACATTGACTGCTGTCCTGAGACCTGGCAAAGACCTAACGCCGGGGACAGAAAGTGAAGATTCCTTCCGGCCTGTGAATCAGGAGCGGAAGAGTCAGGGCAGCCCCTGCGCACAGGCTTATGGGAAAGGCCCGTTTCTCACTCAGCCCTTTTGCTTTCACACCTCTACCATGCTTAACCCCAGTGTTGGAACAGGGAGGGGTGGGAGAGACCAGCCCTTCTGAGTAACACCAGCCTCTCCCCCTTCCCAGAGTGGGGGCACACTCAGGTAGAATGGGGGGCCTGCCTGGAGGGGAGTCTGGCACTGGCACCGCACACCCTGCTCATCTACGTAGGCGGTGGGCTTGCTGGGGTGCCCTCTACCACTGAACAGCAGAGAGACTGTGTGGTGAGCTGCCTCGGGAGGGATCCCTAGTTCCTAAGAGTTAAGAAGCAAGATGGCAAAGGCACCCACCAGTTGGCTTCAGGGGGCCGTTCCCACTCCACCTTTGAGAGTAAGTGCAGGGAAGAACAAGGGTGAAGCTGACTGGGAGATTCCCCAAACCACTCCCCCTCCACCAGAAGCACTGTGGTAAGGAGAACAGAAAGGAGTGAGCTTTGACTGAAGCTCAAGATTCAATAGCAGAATGGAACAAATGAAGGTGGCTAAAAAGTTGTGGGATTGGGCCAAAGTGTTCTTTTTTTTTTTTTAAACTTTATTGGGGAACAGTGTGTTTTTCCCAGGACCCATCAACCCATCAGCTCCAAGTCAAGTTGTTGTCCTTCGATCTGAGTTGTGGAGAGCGCAGCTCAGCTCCAAGTCCAGTCACCATTTTCAATCTAGTTGCAGGGGGCGCATCCCACCATCCTGTGAGGGAATCAAACCAGCAACCTTGTTGTTAAGAGCATGCGCTCTAACTAACTGAGCCACCTGGCCACCGGGCCAAAGTGTTTTGTTTTGTTTTTAAAGATTTTTATTGGGGAATTGGGGGATGGGAACAGCACTGGGGGAATTGGGGGAAGGGGAACAGACAAGTTGCTGTCATCTTGTTCTTCAGTCTAGTTGTGGAAGACGTTGCTTCACTGGCCCAAGTTGGCACCATCATTGCGCTCTTCCCGGGTCAGGCAGATCAGTCCCGGGCTTCTGGACGGCTGCTCACTGCGGCTGCTGGCCGCTCACGCTGGCTGCTGGCTACACACGGTAGCCCATGGCAACCCACTGCCACAGGGGCTGCAGCTTACACTGTTGCCAGTGACTCATGGCAGCCCAGCTCCAGGTAGAGCTGTTGTTCAGCATCTTAGCTGTGGAGGACAGTGTCACTGGCCCTCATATGTGGGATCCGAACAGGGGGCTCTCTGGCGTCCCAAGCCAGCTCTTAACCAACACGCCACTCGGCCGGCCTGGGCCAAAGTGTTCTTAAGGAAGCTGCTTCCAAATGCAGGAGGCCCCCAAAAGATGACTGGGGGACAGATATGGGAACAAGCACAGCCATCTCAGGTAAAGACTGCTCAGTACATGGGTTCCATTCCACATTGTGGGCTAACTGAGTGCATTCCTGAAATTCCCCCAAGTGCAAGTACCCAGGGAAATCCTGGGCGCCGCAACAGGCATTTGGGGAAACATGCTTCCCTGCTTACTCAACATACCCTTTAGTTTGATTCTTTTGCTGTGTACCCCTTAGTTCAAACGAACAGCATTTCCAACAGGCCTTCAGAGATGGTTCAGGTCACCTGCTGGCAGCCTCCGGCCTTTGTAACTAGTGCCTCCTAATGAGGGGCTCTTACCTTCTTGGTGAGCCTTTGATGAATAAACTTTATTCTCCTTTATGATCAATGAATGTTTAAAGCATCTGCTAAGACAGAAATGGGGAAATAAGGAAACGGGGGAAATAAAGGTAGGAAATTAGGTGACGGCAAGATAATGTCTGCACATACGATTCCTACCAAGGGTCCTTCCTGTGCAGTGGCTGGAGGGGGACAGCAAGTGAAGCTCTGGGCTTCCTAGCAGCCAGGCCAGAGGGGGCACCGTCAGTGTTCCGGCAGCATCACTGAGCGAGTGCTCACCAGATTGTCCAGGAAGACACACCCGAGGAAGGTACTAGAGCAGATCCCGATAAAGAGGACACTGGATGACATGGTGAACAATATCCTGAAGGAGGTGGTTGGGGTGGCTTCCAGAACACCCATGTCACCCTAAAGGATTAGTCTAAACCTCTCAATGCAGTCTCATCCCCCACATCGGTGACTGCTGTGTAACAGGCAGGTGCCTCAAGCCAGACCATGAGCTGTGACAGGTGTGCGGGGAGGAGTAAGGTTCTAGAAAAAGTTTTCTTGCTCCTAAGAAATGCACTGTCTCTGAATGTGATCTCGGGGTGGGGGTGGGGGCATATGAGGCTTCCAAGGAGAGGAGGAGGGTGGGGCTAGTGAATTAGACTTCCCTACTTCAGTGTTAGTGATGTATTAACCAATGTTATATAACCAATCTCATTTCTTATATGAGATGAGAAATGTCCTTGTTTCTAAGGCCCTTGAAGGTGGGGTTTACATTACTTGGAGCTGGAAGCATGGAATCTTCCAATTAATCTCCATTTTTTTTTCAGATCTTATTTAATTTCTCTTTGTTGTGCTTTGTAATTAATTGCCAGAATAAATGTCTTGAACCTATTTCATTAAATTTATTCCTATTTTGTGGTTTTGTTGCTACCGGACATATTTGTCATTTCTAGTGCTCCTTGTTCCTTTTTGTAGATCTGAACGTCCATCTACTACCATTTCCTTTCAGTATGAAGAACTTTTAGCATTTCTTATAGTTTAGGACTATTGGCAGCAGAGGCCCTCAGGCTTCATTTATATGGAAATGTCTTGATTT
>NW_017731386.1:5874174-5875242 GCF_001890085.2 Hipposideros armiger
TTGTTTACTTGTTTATTTACTTTTTAAAGTATACAATTCTCCATCAGTTGAGATGATCATGTGGTTTTTGTCCTTTATTCTGTTAATTTGGTGTAGTACATCAATTAATTTTTGGTGGATTAAGCCATTTTAGCATTCCTGCAATAAGTCCCACTTGGTCATCAGATTTAATCCTTTTAATGTTCTGTTGAATCCCATTCTAGTATTTTGTTAAGAATTTTTGCATCAGTATTCATCAGAGATATTGGTCTATAGTTTCATTTTCTTGTAGTGTCTTTGTCTGGCTTTGGTATCACGGTAATGTTGGCCTCAAAGAATGAGCTCCTAAGTGTACCCTCCTCTGAAATTTTTCTGAAGGAGTTTTAGGAGCATTGGTGTTACCTGTTTAAATGTTTGATAGAATTCACTGGTGAAGCCATCTGGTCCTGGGCTTTTCTTTGTTGTAAGGTTTTATGTGGTTTGTTTGTTTGAAATTACTGAATCTTTTTACTTGTTATTGGTCTGCTGAGGCTTTCTATTTCTTCATGATTCTATCTTGGCAGGTTAAGTGTTTCCAGGATTTTATCCATTTCTTCTAGGCTATCCAATTTGTTGGTTTACATTGTTCATAGTATTCGCTTACAATCCTTTTTATTTCTGTGGTATTGATTGTAATGTCCCCACTTTCTGATTTTATTTACTTGCGGCTTCTTTCTTTTTTTCTTATTAATCTAGCTAAGGATTTATTGATTTTGTTAATCTTCAAAAAATCGAACAGTTTCATTGATTTTTTTCTATTGTTTTTCTATGTAGTTTATCTCTGCTCTAGTATTTATTTTTCCTTCTATCTTTGGGCTTAGTTTTTTTTCTCCTTTTTCTAGTTTCTTGAGGAGTATATTGTGATTGTTAATTTGAGAACTTTCTACTTTTTTATTGTACTCATTTACTGCTTTCACTGCATCCCATAAGTTTTGGTATGCTGTGTTTTAATTTTAATTTGTCTCAAGGTATTTTCTAATTTCCCTTGTGAATTCTTTGACTCATTGGTTGTCTGAGTGTATTGTTTAATTTCTACATATTTGTGGATTT
>NW_017731386.1:5876042-5889106 GCF_001890085.2 Hipposideros armiger
TCCCAAACCAGTTCTTAACCATCGCACCACTCGGCCGGCCCGCCACTCCTACTCTTTTTTGGTTACCATTTGTATGGATATTTTTTTTCACCCTTTCACTTTCTGCCTGTGTTTGTCCCTAGATCTAAAATCTGTTGCAGACAGCCTATAGTTGGATTCTTTTTTTATTTTTTATTTTTTAGCTGAGCCATTCTGCCACCTGTTGGCAGCTCAGCAGCAGCTCAGTTTGGGCCGGGAATTGAACCAGCAACCCTGTTGCTCAGAGCTCGCACTCTTGAGCGAGCTCTTAACCAACTGAGCCACTCAGCCGGCCCCCATATTTTTTTAATCCATTAAGCCAATCTATGTGTTTGATTGGGGGAATTTAATACATTCACAGTTAAAGTAATTATAGGGAAAGATTTACTATTGCCATTTTTTATTGTTTTCTGTATGTCTTGTAGCTTTATTGTTCTTCCTTTCCTCTCTTACTGCCTTCCTTTGTGTTTCATTGATTTTTTTTGTAGTGATATGATTTAATTCCTTTCTCATTTCCTTTTGTGTATATTCTATAGATATTTCTTTTTAAGACTTTTATTGGGAAATGGGGGGGAACAGTGTTGGGGAATTGGGGAAAGGTAAGAGCAAAGTTACTGTCCTTTTGTTCTTCCGTCTAGTTGTGGAGGACACCACTTCACTGGCCCATGTTGGTATTATGATCATTGCGCTCTTCCCGGCTGAGGCAGTCAGTTGCTGGCCATTGGATGGCGGCTCATGGTGGCTCATGGCAGCCCAGTTCCAGGTTGAGCTGTTGTTCACAATCTTAGCTGTAGAGGGTGCAGCTTACTGGCGCATGTGGGAATTGAACCGGCAGCCCTGTTTTTCAGAGCTCGCACTCTTAACAACTAAGCCACTCGGCTGGACCCTCTATAGATAATTCTTTGTGGTTACCACTGCAATTAAATACCTTATAGTATTCTGTTTTAAACTGATAACAATTTAACTTCAATTGCATACAAAAACCTTTTTTTACAGCTCCACTCCATGCACTTTGTTATTGATGTTACCAAATTACAGCTTAAATATTGAGTACCTATTAATGGGTATTTATGGTTATGTAAACTATTTTATTATTTAAATTCTATGCTTCAAAATTACATTAGGAGAGGTTACTATTTTGTTCATGTATTTACCTTTATTGGAGAGCCTTATATTTTCATACGGCTTCATGTTGCTGTCTACCATCCTTTCATTTCAACTTGAAGAACTCCTTTTAGCATTTCTTGTACAGCAGGTCTAGAGGTAATGAACTCTATTAGCTTTTGTTTATCTGGGAAGGTTTTAATTTCTTTTTCATTTTTGAAGGACAGTTTGCCAGATACAGTATTCGTCATGGTTGAGTTATTTTATTTCATCACTTTGACTATATCACACCATGCTCTTCTGGCCTTCAAAGTTTCTGCTGAGAAATCTTCTGATAATTATATGGAAACTTCTTTGTATATGACGAATTGCGTTTCTCTTGCTGCTTTCAAGATTCTCCCTTTGTCTTTGGACAATGTGATTATAATGTGTCCTGGTGTGGTTTGCTTTATATTTATTCTAGTTGGAGTTCTTTAAGCTTCTTGAATCTGTTTGTCTATTTCTTTCTTCAGATTTGGGAAGTTTTTAATCTATTATTTCTTCAGATAAACTCTGACACTTTCTCTTCTTCTGGGATTCCCTTACTGTGTATATTCATCCCATAGGCTCCCTTTAGTTTTTTTCATTCTTTTTTTCTTTTTTCTTCTGATTCAATAATTTCAAATAACGTGTTTTCACATTTGCTTGCCTGATCAAGTCCGTTGTTGAATCCATCTATTAAATTTTTAGTTCAGTTATTGTATTTTTCAGCTCCAGAATTTGTTTGCTTGTTGTTTTAGTTTCTCTTTATTGATAGTCTCATTTTGTTCATGCATCACTTTCCTGATTTAGTTTGTGTTCTTTTTTAGCTCACTGAATATTTTTTATCACAGTTATTTTAAATTCTTTGTCAGATAGCTCATAAATCTGCATTTCTTTACAGTTGGTTTATAGAGTTTTATTTTGTTCCTTTGATTGGGCCATGTTTCCCTGTTTCTTTGAATGGCTTATAATTTTTTTCCCCCTGAAATTTGGGCATTTGGGGGAAAGAAAACATGCACCTCTCCCAGTTTTTGCATCATGGCTTTGTGTGAGAGAAGACCTTCACCAATCAGCTCAGCTATAGGTTCGAGGACAATTGAATCTTTTTTTTTTTTTTAATCTCTTGCTCCCTTTGGTATCTGCCTACAGTCCTGCTGCTCTAATGTGCTGCTTGCCCCTTTTTTCATCAGCTTACACATTCTGGTACTGACCCCATCAGTGCTCTGAGTCAGGCAAGGCAGAAACCAGTTCCTCAAGTTGTCACCTGATAAGCCAGAATGTTGGATACATGGTCTGCTCTTTTGTTTGTATCCTGAAGGAGGAGCAGGGATTCCTCTCTGTGATCTAAACCAGGGGTTGGCAAAATTTTGAGATGGAAGAGCTGCCAGGGGTCAGCAAACTGTGGTTGCGAACTGTGGATCGGAAGTAAAATTGAAAATGAAAATAAAACTATTACAGTTTCATTTATAAACATTTTCTAGGATATTAGTCACATAATGGTGATTATGTAAAACTATATTTATGGCTCTCGAATAATTTTTAAATTGTTGGGAGGGACAGGATTGGCTCTTCTGGGGGTCGGCAAATTTCTGAGACGGAACGTACCCAAAGAGCTGCATGTGGCTCGCGAGCCACAGTTTGCTGACCCCTGATCTAAACTATGCCACAAGGAGGGAGAGGCATGAATAGGTGTACCAAACCTATTTGTGAATAGTGAATTTTCCTACCCGTTTTGCTGGAATTCCTTCTTGGTTTTACAATGATCTGGGTGCTGTAGCTTCTCAATTGGTCTCTAGTGTACTTACAGAGGTTTTCTGGTCTGTATATTGTTGTTAACTCAATTGTTGTTAACAGTTGTTAACTGTCTTTGTGGGGGAAGGAAGGCCTGTAGCTTCCTAGTCCACCGTCTTGCTGATGTCACTCTCCGGTAGTTCATTCCTTTTTTGTGTCTGAATAATATTCCACTGTATGGAAATATCAATTTACTCATCCGTTCATCAATTTATGGACATTGGGTTGTTTCCACTCTTTGGCTATTATGAATAATGTTGCTATGACTGCTTGTGAACAGATTTTTATGTAGACATATTTTTAATTCTCTTGGGTATAAACCTAGGAGTAAATTACTTAGTCTTATGATCATTGTTATGTTTAACTTTTTAAGGAACCTGCCAAACTGCTTCCCAATGCTCCATTGTACATTTCTACCTGCAGTGTATGAAGGTTCTAATTTCTCTACATCCTCAGCAAAACTTGTTATTGTCTGTCTTTTTTATTATAGCCATCCTAGTGGGTATGAAATGTTATCTCATTGTGGATTTGATTTGCATTTCCCTGATGGCTAATGATGTTGAGCATCTTTTCATATTCTTATCAGCCATTTTGCATATCTTCTTTGGAGAAATATCTATTCAAATCCTTTGCTCATTATCTAATTCAGTTATTGGTCTTCTTGTTGAGTTGTAAGAGCTATTCATGAATTCTGGATACAAGTCCCTTATTGGATATATGATTAACCAATATTTTGTCCCATTCTCTTTGTCTTTTCACTTTCTTAATGGTCACTTTTGAAGCATAAAACTTTTATTTTTGATGAGTTCCAATTTATGTTTTTTTTTTTTCTGCTTTTGCTGGTGCTTTTTGTTTCAGATCTAAGGGACCACTGCCTAATCCAAAGTCATGAAGTTTATGCCTGTGTTTTCTTCTGAGTTTTACAGTTTTAGCTCTTATATTTGTCTTTGATTTATGTTATTTTTTTATATGGCAAGATATAGGGGTCCAACTTCCATCTTTTGCATGTAGGTATGTAGTTGTTCTACCACCATTTGTTGACAAGACTATTCTTTCCATTAAAGTTCCTTGGCACTCACTCTTGTTGAAAATCAATTGACCATAAATGTGAGAGGTTATTTATGGACTCTCTATTGATCTATACATCTATCCATATATCAGTACCACACTGACTTAATTACTGTAGCTTTGTAATAAGACTGGAAATCAGGAACTTTAAGTACTCCAACATTTTTTTCTTTTTTCTTTTTCTTTCTCTCCTCAAGATTATTTTGGCTATTTGGGGTCTCTTGAATTTCCATGTGAATTTTAGGATCAGCTTATCAATTTCTGCAAAAAAGGAATCTGATTCAATTGGAGAAATATTACCATCTTAATATTGTATTTTGATTGATGAACTTGTGATGTTTAGATCTTCTTTAATTTCAGTGATTTTTTTTGTCTTCAATGTGTAAGTCTTGTGCTTTTTTGCTAAATTTATTCCTAAATATTTTAATATCTTGATACTACAGTAAAACCTTGGATTGTGAGTAACTTGGTTTGCAAGTGTTTCGCAAGACGAGCAAACATTTCTAATACATTTTAATGTAGTAAATGAGCGATGTCTTGCAGTATGAGTAGTTTGTTTCCAGAACGAATTATGCTCGCAAACCAAGGTATTACTGTATTTTAAATGAATTGTTTTCTTAATATGTTTGAATTGTTCATTGCTAGGGTATAGAAATGCGACTTATTTTTGTGTATTGACTTTGTATCCTGCAACCTTGCTGAACTCATTTAGTAGTTCTAATAGTTTTTTAGAGGACTCTTTAGGATTTTCTATATATGAGATGCTGTCATCTGCAAACAGACATAGTTTTATTTCTTCCTTTTCAATCTGGTTGCTTTTTCTTACCTAATTGCCTTCTCTAGAACCTCCAGTGCAATGGTGAATAGACATGGCAAGAGTGACATCCTGTGTTCCTGATCTTAGGGGGAAAACAACCAGGCTTTCACCATTAAATATGATGGTAGCTGTGGGTTTTTAAGAGGCCTTCATTAGATTGAGAAAGTTCCCTTCTATTCCCAATTTGTTGAGTGTTATCATGAAAGGGTATTGGATTTTGTCAAATGCCTTTACTGCATCTACTGAAATGGTCATGTGGTTTTTGTCCTTTGTTCTATAAATATGTGTATTACATGGATTTCATATGTTCAGCTGACCTTGCATTCCTAGGATAAATCCCAGTTCATCAGGGTAATTCTTTTAATATGCTGCTGGATTTGTTTTACTTGTGTTTTGTTGAAGATATTTGCATCTATAATCATCAGGGTATTTGTCTTTAGGGTTGTTGTTTTTTCTTCCCCTTTTTCTTGTGATGTATTTGTCTGGCTTTGGTATCAGGGTAATTCTGGCCCCATAGAATAGAGGTGTTGCTTCCCTTTCTTTTATAGAAGAGTTTGTATAGTTAGTGTTAATTCTTCTTTAAATGTTTAGTAGATGTACTGGTTTGAATAGTGTTTTCCCCAAATTCATGTCTACTCAGAATCTCAGAATGGGACTTAATTTTGAAATAAGGCCTATATTCGTTTCCTGGAGCTGCCATCAAAAAGTACCACACATTGAGTGGCTTCAACAACAGAAATGTGTTGTTCTGGAGGCTAGAAGTCCCAAATCATGGTGTTGGCAGGATTGGTTCCTTCTGAGGAATAATGTGTTCCATGCTTTTCTCCTAGCTTCTGTAGCCTCAGGCATATTTTTTGCTTGTAGATGGTCTTCTGCCTGTGTCTTAACATCTTCCCTACTTATGTGTCTGTGTCCCAAATTCCCCTTTTTATAAGGACTTCAGCCATTGAATTAGGGCCCACACTAATGATCTCCTTATAACTTGATTACCTCCTTAAAGACATTATTTTCAAATAAGATCACATTCTGAGGGACTGGAGTTAGGACTTTAACATGTCTTTCTTGGGTGAACACAATTCAATCCATAACAGTTTCTTTGCAGATGTAGTTAAGAGGTCACACAGGATGAGAGCGGGCCCTACATCCACTATATCTAGTATCCTTATTAAGAGGAGAGACACAGGCACACAGTGAGTCTAACGCCATATGTACACTAAGGCAGAAATTGGAGTGATGTATCCACAAGCTAAGGATTGCCAGCAACCATGGAAGTGAGGAGAAAGGCATGAAATAAATTCCCCTCCAGAACCTCCATTCTCTCTTAACTCCTTCTGGGTCTCAAATGCATGTACTTGATCCTCAAGGCTGTTTTTCTCTCAATCTTTTTCTCTGTGGCTCAGTTTGAAACTTTCAAAATTATGATCAACTTCTATGATCCTTTTTTCTATTGTATCCAATTTGTTGTTAATCCCATTCAATAAACTTTTCAATGTTTTTCAATTTTAGGATTTTCTTTAGTAGTTTCTAAATCTCTTCTGAAATTTCCATTTTTATTACATAAAAAAATTTCAGTATCTATGTTATAAAACGAATTCTGAGTAATTTGTCTGCTAATTCTATCATCTAGGTTATCAGTGGGGTTTTTTGTTGACTTTTAAAAAATAAAGGTCCCTTTCTTGTTACTTTTTCATTGTGTACTGGACAGTGATTGATGCACTGAAGAGATTCTGTATTCTGTTATCTTCCTCAGAAGACTGCTGAGCTTTATCCAAGAAGACAGTTAAATTATTGGCAGGTCAACTTGATGTTACAGAGGCGTGGTTTTACTCTTTGTTAAGTCTGGTTGTTTTTCATTTTGTCCTTGTCCCTAGGAATAGTCCTAAATCCTTACGAACGGTCTTTATTCTCACACTTGTCCCTTCTTGAGTTTCAACATAGTCTAAAATGTTTTATCAAGCCCCTCCAGATTTGTAAACTCAAAAGAATGCAAACTCAAAACTGTATTCTTAGTGTCGGGCAACTGCTAAGATCTCTGCTTGGATCTTTCTTCCTTCCCATTTTTTTCCCCTGGGCTTCTTGGAGTCTCATTCTCTGCACAGTGAAGTCAGCCAAGGATTTGAGGCAAGTTTTGTATGCAGATTTGGGATCTCCTCTGTGATTCCCTCCTGTTTGAGACTTCCTTCTTCAATTTCTAACCACTGTTTGCTCCTTAATAAGATCTCTGACTCCTCCACCAGAGACACTACTTCTATTGTGCTCTGTGCATTGGGGATGCTCTCTGGGGAAAAGCTATATATATGTCATCTTACCCAGTGAAGTTTCTTTTTAACAAGGGTCAAATCCCCTATATTTTCTGACTTTTATTCTCTCTCCAGGCCCTCAAATATTCTTTAAAAAAATGTTTTTCAGGGTTATTAACTTATTGGCAGGAGGTTTAGTCTGACACAAGCTATTCTCACTTTGCCAGAACTTTTTTGTTAACATTGACATGGGGAGGGGGGCTCATTTCCTGTTTCTGATAATGATTTTGTAGTTTAATATATGGGAGCATAGGGACTTGATTTTTTTTTTTTCCCCTCTCAAAAGGGCATGTATTCTAATGATTTCCAGTAAGGTCATAAATCTAGACTCACTTTTTCTTGATCTGAAGACTTCATGACTGTGGTTTCAAACCCTTAACCTATGGTAAAATCAGGCCTTATGGTTACAGGGTGGCATCACCTCATCACAATTGACTACCTGGAAAGGGGGCTGAGTTGGTCAGAGTACTCCTTTGTTTCCTTTAAAAGGTGGCAGACTTCCTTACCCACCCTTCTCCTGGTAGGTGGAACTCCTCTGACTATCCCACATTTATGCAGGGGTCTTTGAGTCTCCAACTTTGTTCAGGTTCAAGGTCTACGTTCACATTCCCCAAACTCTGATTATATTTTATTCGTAGGAGAGGAAGGGCTTTCATATTTAATAGTTACTTCTGTGGCTTAAGTTTATATATTCCTTTCCCCCGTTTTTTCCTAAACTTTAGAGATTTTCCGTATTTTTTTTTGTGAGCTCAGCATCCCACTTTGAAGTATGTTTGTTGCAGTTTATTCAGCTTTCAGGTCTTTTGTAGCAGTGGAGAACTTTTTAGAAAACCTTGATGCCAAAAGGGTAACTATGTATCTTCATTTCCCCCCAGCATTTTATTGAGGTGTAATTTACATACAATAAAAAGCATATGTCCTAAGTATACTGCTCAATACATTTTAAAATATATATGCATGTCACCATTATCTAAAGCAACTTATAGAATACGTCTATCATTCCAGAATGTTCTCATGCCCGTTTCGTCTATATTCATCCAGAGGTAATCACCCCTAGATATGTTTTGCCTGCTTTTGAGCTTGATATGTCTAGCTTTCCTTGTTCAATTTTTTAGACTTATCCCTCTTGTATTACGAATTCATTTTTTAAAATTGTAGACTAGTATTCCAATGTTTAAATATACCATTCTTTGATTATCCATGGCTTGGTGGATATTTGAGTTGTTTCCAGTTTGGGGGTATTATAAAGTTGCTTGCTATGAATATTCTTGTAAAAACCTCACTGTGGTCATATGCACTCATTTGTCTTGGTTGTATCTCTAGAAGTGGAGTCACTGAGGCACAGGGTAGGCATATAATTACCTTTATAAGCAGCTGACAAGCTCTTCCCCAAGGTGATTACACCAATGTACACGTCTGCAAGTTGCTCCCAATTCTCACCATTTGGCAGGTATGCAATGATTTCCTTTTGGTTTCATTCAGCATTTTTTCTTTTTTTTGTAAAGATTTTATTGGGAAATTGGGGGAAGGGGACAGACAAGTTGCTGTTCTTTTGTTCTTCAGTCTAGTTGTGGATGATGTTGCTTCACTGGCCCATGTTGGTACCATCATTACACTCTTCCCGGCTGACAGGCACTCACTGGCCACTCATGGCTGCTCATGGCAGCCTGCTGCAGCCTATGCCATCGCCGGCAACACCCGGCAGCCCAGCTCCAGGTTGAGCTGTTGGTCACCATCTTAACTGTAGAGGGCACAGCGTCACTGCCCCTCATGTGGGATCCAAATCACGGCCCTGCTGCTCAGATCCGGCATCCCAAGCCAACACTTAACCAGCGCTCCACACTGCTGGTCCTTTAGCATTTCTTGATGACTGGCGTTGATACTTTTTCCTACACCAGTTGTATATTCGAATAGCTTCTGTGAAGTGTGTATTCAAGTTTTTATATTGTGTGGCTTTTGCAATGGCTTTTAAGTTTTGTTTTTCTGCATGAGTCTGTCAGTTACATGTATTGCAAATATTTATGTCCTTGGCTGTCTTGCCTTTTCACTTTAACAGTATGTTTTTGATGAGAAGGGTTTGTTAGTGAAATTTGTTTTTTTTTAAATTTTATGGTTAATGTCTTTTGTTTCCTGAAGATATCTTTGCCTAGCCCAAGTCATGAAGCTATTGCTTCCTTCTAGATTTATTGTTTTGCCCTCCACATTTAGGTTTGTGATCCATTTTGAATAAATTGTACATTGTGTGAATGCATCAATGTTCAGTTTTTTCCTCATACAGATATCCAGTTACTCTAGTGCCAACTGAAAAACTTTCCTTTTCCTATTGAATTGCTTGGTATTTGTTTTGAAAAGCCAATGACAATATACCAAAGGTGCCAAAAAAAATGTATCCACATTTTAAGAGATATTATCTATGTTCAACCAGTTCATTGTAATCAGAAGTGTCTGGATGCTGATGGTAATCACTTTGTGCACCTCTTGTAATTGCAGAAGTTAAACGTGACTTGTATTCATCTTATCAGTATACAAGTATATTGAATATTACAGCTTTTTTTTCCTTTCTTAAAATGTATATACATTTTTTTTTTTGGCACCCTCTGTGTCTGTGTGGATCTTCTTCTGGACTGTGCTCTACCCATTGATCTATTTGTTTGTCCTAACTCTAGTACCACACTCTCTTGATTACTATAGCTTTAAAGCAAGTCATGCAATTTAGTGTAAGTCTTCCAACTTTCCCCTTCTTCAAAATTATCTTGACTATTCTGGGCCTGTTGCTTTTCCATATATATTTGCAAATTTATACAACACAGCCTCATAGATTTTGATTTTATTGAATGTCATTTAATTTGTGCAAACCTGAGATCTTAACATTATGCAGTCTTTCAATCCATGAACATAATATAGTTATTGCAGTGTTCTATGTAGTTTCTCTCAGCAACATTTCGTAGTTTTCAGGGGAGAAGTCTTGCACATCTTTTGTTAAATTTCTTTCAAGGTATTTGACTTATTTGATGCTATTATAAATCATATTTAAAATTTAATTGTTTTTGCTAGTTTATAGACAATTTGAGTTTTGCCTCATATCCTGTAAAATTATTAGTTTTGATAGATTTATCAAGCAAACACTTGGTAATTTTCAAGAAATCAGGGAATGGGAACAGTATCATGTAATTAGAAACACATCTAATTTTCCAGAGTAAAAAGTGATTCACTTTTTGTATACTTCCTCTCATAGTTATCACCTCAGAAACACTACCTTCTGATTTTCTTCTTTGAAGAACATGTAATTCTGGAGTTAAATTTGCTGTTGGTGTACTTCTTGGGAGATGCAAAGTGCATGAAATTTTTACAAAGGAACCTCTGTTTTTCAGCTGAATGTAGAACAGGAAAATGAGGACATGGCCTACATACTGCGTTATTTGCAGAATGGTGAACAAAGAACTTTTTTTCAAACGCCAATTAGAACAGTTAAGACATCCTAAAATGGATTGGGGTTGGAGTGAGGTGGATAGATCTGTGGGATTCAAATTATCCTTAACTGTCACATTTATGAATTCTTCACTGGTCAAATAACAGTCTTTTCATCATTTGCTTTCTTTTTCATTCATTCATTTTTTCCCCACTTTGATTTGCAACAGAGTGATTAACATACTGCCTAATCTACAAATGGCTATAATGAACCCATTTTAACTTCAAATAACACCAATGTAAAGCACAACTATTAAGGAGTATTTTATATTTTCAAAGTATTTTAGGAACTCTTTAATTAGAAAAATAAAGGCAATGGGATTATCTATCAGGTTCTAGAAGTATCCATGAATTAAATCACTCACATCCCCCTCTTAGAAGACAAACAAAAAAACCAAAACCTTAAATCACATTGCTGTTAAGCATTCTTACAGTAAGGAATAAGACCAACCTACGCTGGAGTACAAAAACCTGAAATTCTGAGCATGAAAATAATTTATTGATTAGACATCTGGTTTATTCACGCATTAGGCCTACTGAAGATAGAATTAACATAGCTCATGGAGTAGGAAAAAAAAATTCCATTCAGCACCTGCTTCATTTCAAATTTCCTGGGGACAAATTTCTGCATTTTGTACTATAGCCTCACCCTAAAAGCATCCATGTGTGCTTGGTATTGATTAACTTGAAAGGATATGAAAACTTTACTAAGTATCATTAGTGATGCAACTTTCAGTAACATTCTTAGGCACAAGAAATAGCACTGCCTGCAGTGAGAGTCCTTGATAATCAAAGAAAAGAGTACAATTTAAATATAATCTTACAAATAGGAAGGAAAATATATGCACTTTTGCCAATGGACTGCTTTACATATCAGGAAGAATATCACAAGATTTTCTTTATGAGATTAAAACTTAATTGATATTCAACTTTTAATCGATACTCAGGTTATTTTGCAGTATTAGAAATCAGAGAAAAAGAAAACCAATCTAACCTAAATTAAATTTAGGGGAGAAATGCAGGATTAATATGGAATAATAGCTGCACTTCTTTGGCTAACTCATTAAAAAAATGCCAATTAAACATTTTCAGTGAAATTTTATTTTTTTAAAAAAGCAGCAGATCAACATTACAATTCAAGAACCTAATCTAAATATGCACTTGACAATGAAGCACATCTGAGTATGGAGTGAAAACAGTTTTCAAAAAAAACCATCAAAAGTATTATCTCCAAATACCCAAATAATAAATCACTTCTGCAGGCTTTTTGTTGAGTGGAATCATAAACAAAAAACTGAAGATTTATTGCTGTGAAAACAAATCTGTAGTACAGTAGTATGAATCTTGGGTATTAAGCATAATCAGCTCAATCAAGTTAAGAAGTTGAAAATCTAATAAGAAATTTGTGTGTGTGAAAGTCTATAAGCCAGTTGACCCAAGAGCAACTGAGATATCTAACTTGTACAGTGAGACCAGACATTATTTTAAATCTCTATTTTTGGAAGGCAATTAAAAATTACAATTCCAATAGCCCACAAACCAAATTTTAAAAATTGTAGAAAGCAATTAAAACTACGTTCAAAGAGCCATTTTTTTTCCAGCTCAATTTCAGCACCCCAAGGAGAAATTAAAAAAAGCATCCATGACTATCACAGATGAAAACAAAATGAATGTCACTGGAATCAGTTCTTTTTCCCCACTGAGGTATAAAATCTATATAGAAATTTGATACTATACTATAACAAATTGTACTTCTCATAGTTCTGTTTTAATTTCCTTTAAACCCTGTTTAATATAGTTTCTTTTTTAATTGCTGTAAAAATGTTTTCATGATTCTGAATCTGGTTCCAGTTCTTTTCATATATCTTTATGTCAACATTTAATATACTGGCTACCAGTTCTAATCAGAAAAGAAATCTTGGAAATCTCTTTGTTACGACAGCACGTTCAGCAGAAATTACTGAGGTGCAAGCAACCCTAAGAGGTGCAGCTTTCCGGAAAGCACATTTTGTTGTTTCATTGTCGGAATATTCTTTACATTGATTCCTGACGAAAGTAAGTCTCTTTCAATCTTGTAAACATCAGTGTGCAGTCTCGCTACATTGTAGTTGCACGTCCTTGGACAGGAAGGCTGGTTCACAGCTAGTGAGAAGCCAGAGGAGTCTAAGTGTTAATGGCTGAGAAACCTCACATCCTGCAGGAGGGAAGCACTTTTCCTTTTTTGCTACTTAAGAATGTGGCAGAAATGTATGCTGAGGTAGCCCAGTCAATCCTTATGTTTTCTTTTTGTGTAAATTTGGTCTCAAAATATTTCTGGAAGGGTGACATTTCGAAGAAGCCACTGCTGGGACCGGCTTCCATTGCAGTCTCTAATGCTGGGCACCTGGCTATCCTCTTCTGTGGCTTTATCCAGGCACTGATTACTGTTCACATGCTGCAGGGTTAATTTCTGAAAGGGACAAAAAAAAAAAAAAAAA
>NW_017731386.1:5890646-5895471 GCF_001890085.2 Hipposideros armiger
TACATAAACCAGTAAGTTACTTATTATTCTTCAGTATTATGTACTGTCCATAATTGTATATGCTACACTTTTATATGACTGACAGCACAGGCTTCCTTACACCAGCATCACCACACACACGTGAGTGTTGTTGCGACAGCTATGTCACTGGGCAATCTTTCAGCTCCATTATAATCTTATGGACCACCACTGATATGTGGTCTGTTGACCAAAACGTCATGCAGCCTAGACTGTATATCCCTGGAGCAAAAACCTCTCTGAGTGCCAGGTTCCTCATCTATAAAATGGGGACAAAAATACTTAAGAGCTGTTCTGAGGAAAGACTAAGATAATGTACAGAAAGTGCTGCCCAGCTCAGAGTAAGTTCTCGATAAATGAACTCACCACTGGAAAACTCCCTAGCCCAGCACTATCCCTAGCGGCATGAATGGTCTGTTGCCACAAGGCCTTTCACTCCAGAACTCCTCAAACATTCCACAAGGCTCGCGAAGCCTGTCTTGAGTGTCAACCTTCCTCAGGACGCTATCAGTATTAATAAAAATATCAAAAACTAAACACAATAAATTTAGTTGGGGAATGGGTCCTTTTTCATCCCATCTAAAAATGTATATTCCACTTATTTAGATCCATTAAACTAAACTTGTAACAAAGACATAGGCTATGACCCCATGCTGGTATGTGGGCAGGAGCCCGACAATCTCAGGCGGCTGACCTCCCTGTGGGGAACCTGGACTCTGTGAAGAACTCTGCTCCACCAGACCCAGTTCTGGCTGCTGACAGCAGGTGCAGAGTTCTGTGGCTTGTGACACTGTGGGGACTGTCTTCACTGTACTCAGCAGAGGACCAGGTCAGCACTGATTACTCTCCACACAGAAAAAGCTTAAGGCAACTGGGTAAATGACAGATAGCTAATTGTAACTTTGAAGAGCAGGATGAAAGTTATAATTATCATTGCATCAAGTCCACCTGCAACCTAGAAAAAATAAGTTGTCGCGTCCTACCCTTACTCTCTAGATGTTAGTAACTGGTCAAAATCTACATTTTATTCCAGAAAGAACAGCTACAAGTAGTCAGAGCAGAGGAGCCTGGTGTCATAAACTCCATGCAAAACAATGTAATATAAACAAGACTTAAAGATATAAATACATACAAATTTAATCAAAGATAGTATTATATTGTGCAAAGAATCCTGGCTCTAGACTCCCAGGTCTGCCCTGAGATCCGCTTACGCCTTTTACATGCTCTGTAACCCGGGGCAACTAAATTCCACCCTGGGCCTCGATGTCTACAGGTATAAAACAAGGGCCTGGATTTTATTTCTAGAGACTCTTTGAAATCTAAGATTTCATGATTTTAAATTTAGATTATAGGTTATTGACATAAATACTTTATTCTTCAAGACTGCTGTTTGCGATTGATGGAGGCAGGACAGCTCTGACAGCCCCTTATGCAGCTTCCCATGCAGCTGGCGCAGGCTGTGGGGCCTGCATCCCAGCTCTGCCTAACCCTGTCTTCTTCCACTTCCTCTCACAAGTACTTCCTAATAAACATCCCGAACACTAAACTTTATCTTGGAGTCGGCTTCTGGGAGAATTCAACACTAAAAGTTTATCTCAGGGCAAACACTTTGCAAAGTGCTCCAGAAGTTTTAAAACTTTACACTCATAACTGGTTCTTTCTAAATATCCTAAACCATCTCTAGGTCCTTAAATTTCTAATAATTTACTTTTGGAAACACAGTTGTAGTAGACTTTAGGTCTCTGTATCCTGGTCACATCACACCATCAAGACTGGAAAACCAAATGCGCACTTTCCCAGCCCCCCTTGCAGCTGGGGGCTCACTATGGGACGAAGTTCTGGCCCATGAGACACAGCAGAGTCTGCTTGAGGGGGATCCAGGAACAGCTTTGGTTTTCCTGATAAAGAGCAGTACCCGGGGAGGCACAACATTCCCTTTTCCCTTCTTCCTGCCTTGAGTTGGGATGTGATGGTGAAAGCCGCAGCAGCTATCTTGTGGCCACAAGGAAAAGCCTAGAATATTATAGCAATGCTATCCCTGATATCACTGTGCCATTAAATCCACATCAGAAGCCACTTATCTCCAGACTTAAGAAAAATAAACCCCTATTTATTTACGCTGCTATAATAGGTTTTATGTTACCTACTGATATACTGTCATTTTTTAATGAACACATAATTGGGAGGCTTTTAATTTTGGTTGTCACAACCACTGTGGGATGCGCCTGGCATTTACTGTCTAGAGTCAGAAACTCGCTCTATCCTGCTGTGCATGGCGCAGCTACACCCAAAATGGAAGCACCATGGAACACCCTGGAACAGAGTATTCAGTATTACATGAAAACCAATGGTCGTATTAACTAAGCTATTGCTATAGTTAATATTATTTTTACTATAGTTTGACATTATAAAGTGAGACCCAGGATTTATAAAACGTGATCTTTGCCCTCTAGGATCTAACAATTGAGTACTGGCAGATAAAATAACTACAAAGAAGCACAGCATTACAGGAGTCAAAGACAATTCTAATTAAATCAGGACAGAGAGCTAATTTCTGGCTGGGATTCATGGAAGTGACGTCAAAGCTGGGCCCTCAAGAATGGCTAGGATCTGTCAGGCAGAGGGAGCTGTATGGTCTTAAATGTAAAGTGGGAGAGTACAGGGTATGTTCAGGAACAGGTAATGTAGACCATGGTTTGTATGTCATACAGTATAGGGAGAAAAGACATAACTTTGGATATCTTCATTAAGGGGTAGAATGAAGAAGCAGAGTGAGCCAAGCAGATAAAAAGAACAGAGAGAAAGCTGAGAGAAGAAACTAAACAGTAGTGCATCTAAAGCCAATGGAGCAGGGGGTTTTAAAATATCATCAGCTCAGCAACAGTAAATGCTAAAAGGAAAGAGAGACGAAAATGCTCCTGGCTTTGTACCCAGGAGCTGTTTCCACAGTGTCAGGCCAAGGCAGGAGCCTGGGTTGGAGAACCAGATGTACGAGTGTGGGCCCTTCCTCACCATCATACAACGCAGGAGGAAAGTAAGGTGGTGTGTAGAAAGCAAAACAGGAACGAAAGTCTTTCCTTACAAGAAGAACACTAGTGCTTGAAAGCAGGAAAACAAGAACCAGAGAAAGACATCCAGAAGGTGCAGGTGTGGCTTCCAGAACTGCAGAGCAAAAGCACACGCTGTGAAGTTGGCCAGGGATGAGCGGAGGGAGATGGGCTTACGGGAGATGCTCTGACTGACTAGCACCTCTGAAGCACCTCTAGGGAGTGAGTACCACATAGAGTGGGTGGGGAGAGGGAGACGCCCCAGAGAAAACTAAAGATAAATACAGCAAGTTTTGTTATGAATGTCACTGAAAACTCATGATGAGTCAGAGAATTTCATTAACTGAAGCTCACCTGTTACCTAAATGTTTAATTTGGTAATTTAAAAAGCCTGCTTACTGCTACATTTCTCCCACCTAGACTGCAGAGCTTCAGGACATACAGAGGCAAGAGTGGCTACTTAGTGACAAGAGCTCAGGGACTGGCAGCAAGCCTAATTTAATTATCAGGGAGATGAAAACATTCTACTTATATTGTTTTTCCCATTGGTCAAAATTTAGAGTATAAGAACAATTTGATCTATATTCAAACTCCCCAAGAATTCATTCTTTCGGCTATAAAGTATATAAATACACCCAATGACACACATAATTTTATATATTTTATCCTATATGCAAATGAGTAACTTACCATGGGATCATACTCCCAAAGTTGGTTGCCTTTTAGGTGGTGGCATTTGAGCATTGTGACTGGGCCATTAAGTTTGGAGACATCCAAGCAAAGGTCATCTGTTCTAATTTCTTTGTTGGCAGTATAAGAGAAAACCTGAAAACCAAAAATGCACACAGATAAGCTTTAACAGTGAAATTAGCACTGTATATGCCCAATAATTGGAAGAGAAAAAACCAGTATTTCAATATACACAATTTTTGAGCTTTATTAATGTAACAGAGATAAATGACTCAGAAAAGCTACTACTAATTTTACATAGAAAGAAAAAATGACCCTGAGTTCTCTGTATACACTGAGCTGTCATCTGTTTGACTAAAAACGGCGAAATAAATTTCACACTCAGAAATTTTAAAACAATTCTCACAAGGGGCCTTTTACAAATGTTTCATTTAAAAATAGTCACTAGATTATTTTTACATTGAAAGCTCCCTTCTCCTAAAGGTCTTATTTTCTCTTTAAAGGTAGGAAAATATTTTCTGAATGACATCATGAGATAAAAAGGACAGAAGATTAAAACAAATCCGAAAATTGTCCCTTTTAAAGCTTTACTAAAATAAAATACTCACCTGATTACCTCCCATACCGTGACAGTTAAAAATTCCAACTTTTTCATTCTCTTTTCTAGCCATGTTATCTAGACACTGATTTGTTTCCACATTTCGTATCTATGAGACAATGAATAATGAAAACATCAGGAATTAAAGAGGTTAACTAGGCAAATACACATACACCCCCCCCCCCAATCTACACTTTCCACTACTATAAAACAATTTCAAATTCTTTAGGTAAGGGCTATGAGTTGGCAGGGTGTGGGTTGGGAATCACTGTCTGGCTTTCTAAAATTCTATGATCTAGAAAGGTCTTACTGTTTATATAAATAATTTTTGTGTTTCAGGGAGAAATCCTTTAAATTCTTATTTCTTTCATTTTTCCAAGATGTTCTTCTAGGGTTTGTATTTAGTTCAATAAGCTCTATTTGGCCTAAAAATTTAAAGCAATTTAACAACTTCCTGTGGACACTGTTAACC
>NW_017731386.1:5896456-5926812 GCF_001890085.2 Hipposideros armiger
GATGCCTCTTTTTCTTATAAAAGTACAAGGACATAGTGTGAAAAACTGCATAATTCACAGGCAGTCAGGAATAGGAACTGGGATTTTGGTGTGAAACCTATGTTTAAATCCAAATGACCTAAACCCTCTGAAATCAATTTCCTAACAGTAATTGGGTAGTAATGTCAGCTCTTCGCTGAGTCTAGGTAAGACAATGCATCCACGTACCTATCTCAGTCTAGCACACAGTAGTATGCTCAGAAATAGTAACAGTCTGCATTGCTACTTTATTGCTAGTCACCTTCTGGCTATTCCATGAACCTCAAACTCACTTCATGCAAAAGAGGACTTTTAATGCTAATACTTCCTCATCCTGGTATTTTAATATGCCCCTGCCACTCCACTCGTGACTCTGAGAATTGCTATCTAAAACAAACATCATTATCATTCTTCTGAAAATTCCCCCTTTCTCCTGATATCCTATTTTTGTTAATAATCCCAAAATCTGTCCAATTATTCAAGATGGAAATCTCAGGGTCCTTGTTTTCTCTGGGTCCATCCATCACATCAGTATCCAGAAATTCTTTTGCCATGTAAGTCATTATCTTTTTTAATACATTATTTTAATAAACTTATTACCTCATAGATTTTATAACGTTTTATAGTTAGATACAAATTTGAATGAAACATCTTTGTGCAATACTTGATCATGGCTATCTTACTTGAAAAAGAATTTAGTTCGGATTGTGACACGATGAGTCTTTACCTCACATATTCATATAAAACAATTATTTCCTTGTACTTTTGAAAAAAAATTAAAACTTTCCAATTCTTTTCCTCAAATATTTTTCTTTCAAATACAGATGTAAAGGTTGCTGAAGAAAAGTAATAAATGCCATAGGGACGATTAGAGAAGACCCAGTGTTATCCTCAGCTTCCTACTCTCTCACATGGAATGGCCTTTTGGTTAAATAATTGTTTCTCTTTTACCAAATTCAAAATTAAACTTAATACAATTCTCCCCAAATGTAATAGGGTTTCCTATCACTCTATAACTATCCTATAATAAATCAACATGTTATTGTTTCCATAATTGATGCTAATTATAGCAAATAAATTACACTTACTCTGGCTAGGCATTGTTCTACGAGTTTTGGATGTAACAGCTTATACCATCCTTACAACATTCCTATGAATAATTGGGGGTTGTTTTCTGACATGAGAGATCTAAGTCTCTATCCCTTGGGGTCATTACTGACCATACGTGTTAAAAGTAGATTTTCTTGAAGGATTAGAAACCACTGCTTTCTACCAACCATTAAAGAGCAACAATGAACCTTGATCAGCAAGATGTGGTCAGTGAGGCCCCGTGACGTGGGTGGTCAGGGACCTGGTCGTGGGTGTCTAGTGGGACCTGACAGCACTCCTTAAACTGCAGGGGAGTACTGGAGCGATGCCCCGCACATTCGAGGTGAAGTAGGAACTTCTGTGGAGGGTAGCTGGTGATGTTTTGGTCCCTGGGTGGCTTTAACATTATAAGGGAGAGAGGATTAGGCTCAACAAATGTGTGGTATCTTTGTATTGGGTCTTTGGAAAAGTCGTGACATATTTTGTCTGTTTTTCAAAGGTCATATATTTATATAAAAAACAAAGATCAATCAATGCCCGTTTTGTTCGATAACCTTTTGCCATCTTTCAGTGAACTTCATAATTCCTCGTTCATAGAAGGACCTGTTTTACTGGTGAAAAACTGAACAAGATGCTGATTTACAGCCTCATCTGAATTGAACGTTATACCATGCAATGAGTTTTGAAGAGAACGAAACAAGTGGAAATCTGATGGTGCAAGGTCAGGTGAGTATGTGGGGTTTGACAACACATCCCATCCAAGCTCTAATGATTTTTGACATGTGATCAAACTTATGTGTGGTCTCACGTTGTTGCGATGGAACACAACTCCTTTACAATTAACAAACTCTGAACAAACCCAAACTGTCCAATTGCCAACAGTACAAATTTGAATTGTTTGGTTCCTTGGTAGGAGCTCAAAAAACATGACACCTTTAAAATCCCACCACTGACAGCATAACCTTCTTCTGATGAATGTCTGCTTTCCATGTCATTTGAGGCGAATCATCACGTCAGGACCAAGACCATTTGCGCACCACATTGTTGTAAACAATACACTTCTCATCACCAGTTAGCAGTTGCTTCAAAAAAGGATCGTTTTCCTCACGTTTAATGAGCATATTGCAGATGTTTATACGTACTGTCAAATGAACTTCTTTGAGTTCA
This sequence comes from Hipposideros armiger, assembly GCF_001890085.2. NCBI lineage: Eukaryota > Metazoa > Chordata > Mammalia > Chiroptera > Hipposideridae > Hipposideros > Hipposideros armiger. The sequence continues at coordinate 5,898,731 of NW_017731386.1, forward strand.
TGCAGAACCCAAATATCGAGCTTGCTTACATATCCCAGCTTCTTCAGGTGGTCGTGAACGCTTGAATTATGGATGTTCAAAGTTTCTGCAATCTCTCGTGTTGTGTAACATGCGCTTGACTCGATCAATGCCTTTATTTCGTCGTCATCAAACTCAGTGGGCCTCCCTGACCAAGGAGCGTTGTTGAGATCAAAATTACCAGCATGAAATTTCATGAAGCATCGCTGGCACTGACGTTGTAGAGCATTGTCACCATAAACTTTATGCAACTTTTCACAAGCTTGATGCACATTCTTCCCTTTATGGAAGTAAAACAGTAAAATATGGCGAAAATGCAGTTTGGTCTTCCATCTTCAACTTGTTGTAAAATCTCCAAAACTCAACCAAATCGCTCAATTTTTTTAGAATGAAGCTAGATCTATCAGCTGTCAAATGACATAGCAATAACACAGATGCAAATGACTCCAGTACTTCCAAAAATGAAAAGTGTCATCTCTTGCAAACATGCGTTATGACTTTTCCGAAGACCCAATAAGCTGAAGGAGACACGTGCTCTCCAAGCTGGTTCTCCTATACCTGGGTGACTGAGAAGACAGTTTCTAGGGAATATCCTTCTTCCCTTCTTCTGCTAGTAGGAATACATGTGGACTACCTCACTATGGGGGTTTGTAAGATGATTTCTCAAGGACATGAAAAACCAGGATGACTATGGGGTGAGTTTGGGGAGTAATTCTGCCTNAAAAAAAAAAAAAAAAAAAAAAAGTCTTAACATGAACATGGAAAACAAAAATCAAACCAAAACCTCTCAACCATCACATTTTTTGGTGATTATTAAAGTCCTCTGTAGAAAAATGTTTTTTTGTTGTTTTTGTAATATAAATTATTTAATACCAATGGAGAAAAGGCATGTATGTAAAGACAGCATTAAGAGCTATATGGGAAGGAGAAAGGCACTGAGGTACAGGGGGTGATACGGGGCTAGCAGTAAGACGACCTGAATTCTAAGTCCATTTCTGCCATAAGCTCTGTAACACCGGGAGAAATTTTACTTTTTTGTGTTTCAGTTTCCTAAAAATATGATCAGATTAGTGGTACCTAATTTAGGATCCTCAACCTATTTTCGAAAAGCTATTTCAAAATTGCTTCATTTCCCTATGATAAGGCTGTTCAAATTAATTCTAATTCTAAACCTCAAGTCTTTAAAACTCAAGTCCTTTTGAAGATTCAAAATCAAAAGCAATCCTAAGATTTATAAAGCATCCTTAATAAATGGTTGATAGATACAGTCACAGCTCTTCCTGTCTACTTGTTCACATTCTAGATTTCAAGATCAACATGCTGTCATGTTGATTTTTAGGATAATTTTGAAAAGGACAGAGGAGATTAACAGATACACACTGACCCACACTCATGAATGTGAAACAGCACCCTGGTCAGGGTAAGGACTCGAAAGCAACTGTGTAGGAATTTGCATTAAGCATTATAAGTGTATACATCTGTAAGGAAATGTGAAATATGTTTATCGACACACATTTATCTCACTTTTTAATTTATGGCTCTATTTTAATGTTACTTCTTTTATCTGGAACATCTCGTTTTCATAAGGCCTCTTCTGTACCTATTTGAAGTTAAAATCTAATGATTGTATACTTTAGCTTCCAGTCATTCTGTGTTGTGGTCAAAGTGGAAACTAGCAAAGGGCAATGTACATTTGCAGATGTCTTAGTTTATGTCAACATTGATTTTAGTTTCAGTATTATATACTTTAACTCTTATAAATGTATAAGAATAGAACCTGGAAGAGAATCAGCATGGTTGTAGTTTTTTATACAGATGTTGTACAGTTTACTTGTTTGAGACAATGGGCTTTACGAGTCAGGCATTTCTGGAGTAAACTTCAGATTTGACACCAACTACAGTCAAGCACCGCTTAACAATGGGAATACGTCATGAGAAATTCATCGATTAGGTGATTTCATCGTGAGTGAACATCATAGAAACCAAAGCTGGATGGAACAGCCCACTACACACCCAGGCTATGTGGTTCAGCTTACTGCTCCTAGGCTACGAGCCTGCACAGCATGCTACTGCACAGAACACAGAAGCACAAGAGAAAATGGTGCAATTAAGAGATGCAGTCAACACAAGATGTATAAGGNGTGGACTACCTCACTATGGGGGTTTGTAAGATGATTTCTCAAGGACATGAAAAACCAGGATGACTATGGGGTGAGTTTGGGGAGTAATTCTGCCTTTTAGGATGCCAGTTAATGTGTTCATTTAGTGGCAGTTAACTTTGAAAACTGTTTGGAGAAGGAAAATATTAGGAACAAACATTTAGGGATGTGAATCAGATGTTCAAAATTGTAATTCCATATAGCTTTAAGGCTCTGTAACCAATTGCCAGCTTTCTATTCTAGTAAGGTGTTGAAGGTAGAAAAGGTGGTGACATATAACTTGCTCCAGTGTTTATAATGGGATGCAAATAGGTACTAGAGTTGGTTATCCAAAATCTGACACTTAAAAAAGTTACTGAAAAAAAAAATAGCACTTAGAAATTATAGTGTGACATAAAATGTAGGCATGTTATCAGGGAAAAGGAAGAAAAAATACATGAAACAATTTAAGACTGGCTAATGTAAGAATGTTCTAGTCAAATGTCTTCTTTGTTGGATTTCTAAAAATAGGATTAACCCCTCCCTCCTCCAAAATGCAAAAAAAGGTGGGAACCTTCTGACAAGTTCAATCTAAGAAAAAGATGGGCTAGCTTCTGGGTCCTCCCATGATTTAAAGGACTCTGTCCCATCTTTTCGTATACATAGTGTGGATTGACAAAGAATGCTCAATGGTCTTGTTATACTATCAACTCTTTCTAGTTGTATTCCAAGTTACAGCTTGACTATCTTGGAAAGAGAAATGAGAGAAGTCCCCTTGTTTGGTAACATAGTATTTGGCAGAGGTCAGTAAATTTTTGAGACGGAAGAGCCACCAGAGGTCAACAAACTGGCTTGCAAGCCACAGGCTCTGAAGTAAAATTGAAAACAAAAATAAAACTATTATAGTTTCATTTATAATATTACTTTAAATTTTCCTTATTTGTACAAATATATTTATGGCTCTCGAGTAATTTTTAAATTGTTGTGAGGGACAGAAATGGCTCTTCCAGGGGTCGGCAGACTTTTGACATGGAACGTACCCAAAGAGCCGCAGTTTGCCGACCCCTGGTATTTGGTGATGATCAGGATGTCTACTGGCAACCGAGATTCTAAATTATCAAGAACGCTTAAACTAAGACCGATTTGATATGGGAAAAGAAGGGAGCTTTTCCTCACTGTAGTATAAATATGATCCTGATGTTATCTTTAACATAGCAGGAAGATAACTATTGACAGGATGGTTTGGGAATCTGATATAGTACATCCCTATGAAAGTTGTTTTAGGATGTATCTATTCTAAATTATTTGAGCGTCAAGGTAATTATAGAGGATATACAGTAGTTCTGAGTTTTTAAAACACTGGGTTTGACAAGCAAATGTGGACATGTCAACTTAGGGCCTTGGCAGGGAGAGATTTGTGTAATGATGGCAAATTAGGTAGATAACCCCTGCTGTTGGCTATTTGTGTTAATGTTTCCAGCACTGTCCAATAGAATTTTCTATGATGGAAATGTTTTATATTTGTGCCGTCCAATATGGTAGCCTCTAGCCATATGTGGCTATTGAGCACTTTATCATTTTCCCCCCTTTTACTTCTTGTTATTATGTGTGGCTAGTGTGAGTGGGGAACTGAATTTTAATTAACTTAAATAGCCACATGTGGCTTGTGGCTCCCACAATGGATGTGCAGGACTAGACGCTGACACACAGAAAAGTCCTCCACATTTTGTGAGGGCTCCTTGCCCGTGATGACAGTGCACAAACATGCTACTGAAGTCATTATCACACACTGATCAGAGGATGTGGAAATGCCCAGGTTTATACTTTCTGGAATTAGAAGTCCTCAGGGATCTAAATGATAGCAAGGGGTAACTTTAGGAGGCTAATGGTCTTTTATAGGATTTGTCTATGACTGAATAGCATATCTTTTTTTACAGAACCAGACTTGCCAATAAGCCAAACCAAATCAGTCGCAGGCACCATGTACAACTGTGAGAATGCTAGAGGGTGAGGAGTTATTAGAAGCAGGAAGCTTTCTACTTGAATCATAGCAGTATCGGAACTATGGTGATGGGGGAAATACCGCACTTTCAAGGTTTTTGGAGGCAGATGGATAGGAATGAGCAAGTTTGAGCACATGCAGACCTGGGCCTCACTCCCAACTCGACCATTACTAGCTATGAGACCTTGGCAGGTCAGTACGTTCTGAACAACAGTGTCTGGCCAGGTATGGACATATGTGCCACCAAAAAAGGGGTTTTATTATCAAATACATTTGGGAAATACTGGGTTAAACAAATTTAAATAGTCTTCTTTACTGAAAGGCTTCTAAAAGCCTTTTACATGCTGCGATTCTTGGTAGAGGCAGGGACTGGTGGTACAGGATATAAAAGGCAGCATTTCCCAAATATTTTTGGCTACAAAATCCACTCCCCATACCCTTGCCTTTCTAATTGAGCATCTTGAGGGACAACAGATAGCAACATTCTTTACACAGTAATTGGGACACACTGCTGTAGAAACCTCATTTTCTCATCTGATAACGGTTTCTTTCTCACACACACACGTTTGTTGAGATCTCTCAATGAGGTAACAACACATACAGAGGCCTAGCAGAAACTGACATGTAGTAGGCCCACAACTGTCTGTTTCCCTTCTGTATCCACATAAGATCCAGTGACTCTTCAACTCTTTCTGAAGTAGCACCTTAGTTGTATACAGCTATCACTAAAATATTATTTTTGACTTTAGGAGTTGAAAGTAATTGTGAATGCACTCATTCCTAGGAAACAGGCAAGAAATCAGAGCCTAAGTTCCTTCATTTCTGCTATCGTCTCCTCCAGAATCCTCGTACCTCCATTAGGGTGGACAACAAAAGTGGTTAAAGGATTTTTGGAATCTAGTATGATGGAATCTGAAGTCACTGTTTTACTCTTTGCCATAACGTAAAGATTGGTTAAATATAAGAGTATGAGTGTTAGTGGTTAAGAGCACAGGCTCTCAAGCCAGTCTGCCTGTGTTCAAATCCTATCTCTTCCATTTTGTGTCTGTGACCTGAGCTATGTTGTTTAAACCATTTCCTTATGTCTCAATTTACTTTCCGTGAAAGGGGGATAATAGCACTTGAATCTCAACAGCGTTGATGTGAGGGTAAACGAGTTAATATTGGTGAAGCATTCAGGTTGGTGCTTGACATGGAGTTCATGCTCACTAAATCTCAGGATTATCAGATCTGCTTGGAGAAGCAACTGGTCAGTCAGTAAGCCTGGCTAAACTGTTGAAGGGATTATTTGCTTTCTGTGGTGGTTTAGAATATTCATCTCCTGGATTAACAACTATTAGATATCACAATAAAACATTTATTCAGTTCCGGGGGCTAGAGGAGCTTATGAGAATCGGACTCAGTGATGCCAGAGACTAAATCTGTACCTTCTAATTTCCCTTTCTACTCTAAAATCCCATGATTTCAGGTATCCCTCGGCCCTTGAAGTATGACAGAAGATCCTTGAAAGGCTAAATTCCAGTCTCTAATGAAGGAAGGCTCACACAGATGGAGCTATGATCACAAGCACAGGATGACTGGCTGCACTGTGGTGGGTGCTTGAGAATGACCCGGCCCCAGAAATCAGAGCTTCCATCTGGATAGTGTGGCCAGCTATTAAAGGCATACAAGTTTAAGACCAGCTGTTTAGTTAATAAGGCAATAACAGGCAAGCCGCTGAGGGTTAAATTTATTCCTTGTACAGAAAGCCAGCTGGCAAGAGGCAGGCAAAATGCAAGTTTGCCTTGGCAATCATCTACTATGGCTTAGACAAGTGGCTCTTTGTAACACACCTGTATTCTGGCCCAGCTAAGAATGCCTAGGTGTTGTCCAAAATTGGGTCAGTTAAAGGACAAAAACCAAATTCATTCTCTATTCTAAAGGCAAGTTATAGAAGCAAGTGCTATAAATCTTCCTGTGGCACATTACCCTCCCCGGGCCTTTCCTGACTGGAATGAGGCTACAGCAAAAGGAACAGATGCTCATTAATGAGGCAAGAAACTCTGCATACTCCTTACTTATTTGAGGGTGAATTCCTTAAAGCACCACACAGTTTAGAGGTAGGGAGCCCTCAACCCTGAAGGAGCCTCAGTAGCTACTAAGGACAAACACAGGCACCTGTGCTTGCCCTGGCATGCGAGAACACGCCATCAGGTCGAATGGTTTCACTCTAACTCACCAGCATCCAGCCCCTCTGGGATCTATTTGCTTTCCCATGTCTTATGTTTCTACTTTACATCTCTTCCTCTTTCCCCTAAACCCCTATCACGATACAACATCCTCTCTTCACTTTCAGCCAAAGATCTTGTGTTCTTCTGACAAAACGGAAGTCATCAGAGAACTTCCTCACGCTTCCACCACAAACTACCAGCTTCTACCCCCAAATCTACAACTGGCCTACACTAGTCCCCATTCTCTCTACCTTCCTTCCTGTTGCAGTGGATAAGTGCCTTCTCCTCCTGCCCCCACCACTACCTCCACTTGTGCACTGGAGCTAATCACCTCCCATCCAACTCCCACAGGACTCCAGCAATCAGTGGCTTGTTTTTGGCATCTTCTCATTTTCTTCTCTTTTGGGTCATTTGCATCATGTTTTATCAGCAAAAACAAACAACAAAACACCCTTCTTTAACCCCATATTGCCCTCCAGCTACCACCCATTTCTCTGCTCTTTACAACACTTTCTTTTCTCCAGTCTTCCTTGAAGCCACCAGGGATTTTGTCACTACTCATCTCCATGGGAACCCTCACCTACAACTTCTCTTCTGAATCTGATGACCAATTTTCAGTACTCATCTTCCGTGACTTCTCTGCAGTGTTCCACAATTGATCACCTTCCCTTTCTTGAAACAAGTCCATCACTTAGTCTCTGGGACGTCACTCTCAATCTTTTTTGGCTAATTCCTTCTCATCTTCGTAATTTCTACATTGTGGATGGACTTTCCTGCGGCTTGGTCCTCAGTCCTCCCACGGTGACCTCATGAAGTTCTGTGGCTTAAAAAACCACTTATATACTGACAACTCCTAATTTTAGAACTCCATCCCCAGCCTCTCATCCAAGCTACAGATTTTTAAATGCAACTACCCACCCAGTATCTTTACCTGAATCAAATTTAACATGTCCCAAATGGCACTGTTGAATGCGTTCTGTACCTGCTCTACAGGCTTCCCATTTCAGTAATGCTAATGTTGCTGCTTCAGCTTCTCAGGCTGAGTCTTAATATAAGCCTTGGCTATTCTTTTCCTCACCCATACACTAGCTCTACTCTAGTGCCCATATAGTTTTGCTTGACACAGCAGACAATCTGAGCCTTTTCCAATGAAAGCTTGCTCTCTCTCTCTCTCTCTCTCTCTATGGCTTCCCATCTTAGAATAAAACCCAAGGTCCTTACCATGGCCTACAAGCGCGATATAATTTGACCCTCACTACGTCTTGACTTTATCTTCTACTACTCTCCCCTTGTTCACTCCATTCCAGACAACTGGCCTCTCTGCTGTTTCTGCAACATGCCAAAGTACACTCTTGTCTTAGGGCCTTTGTACTTGTTTTTCCCTGTGCCCGGAATAATCTTTCTCCATAAATTCATATGGCTTGCTCATTTACTTCCTTCGGCATCTCCTGGTGCTTAGGAGAAATTCTTGCTAGAGAGAAGACCTGCAAAAAATAAGTGTCCCTGAATAATGCGGGAGGCTAAAGTACTATTCTCAAAACCTCGGAAAGGCAAAACTTTCAGGGTTGAGGAGATAAGACACCCCTCCATGCGATTATTCAAAAGCACTGGAGGACCAGACCTAAGAAACATACATGAGCCAGAAATGAACGAAGGCTTTCTAAATATGTAACCCAGCCTCACATAGCTCAGTCCTGTTATAGGTTAAACTGTGTCCCCCCAAATTCATACATTGACATCCTAACCTGATACCTCAGAATGTGATGTTATTTGGAGATAGGGTCTTTACAGAGGTAATCAAATTGAGATCATTTGGGTAGGCCCAAACCCAATATGACTAGTGTGCTTATAAAAAGGGGAAATTTGGAGACAGGCCTGCACACAGGAGAATACCATGTGAACATGAAGGCAGAGATGGGGTGATGCTTCTACACACCAAGAAACACCAAGGACTGTCAGCAAACCACCAGAAGCTAGGGAGAGGGAGAGGCAGACAACAGTTCTTCCTCACAGACCTCAGAAGGAGCCAAACCTGCCCATACCTTGATCTGAGATTTCTAGTTTTTAGAATTGTGATACAATAAATTTCTACTGTTTAAGCCACTCAGTGTGTGGTACTTTATTATGTCAACCCCGGGAAACTAACAGAATCCTTGACTTGATCAGACCCCTAGGCTAAAGAGAAGGGCTATTTGGGTTTCCCATACACAGAGTATATTTTTGGCTGGGAGATAGAATGGATGGCTATCAGAATTTTAGGAATACTGTGGAATAGGACACAAGAAATAGTTTCTAGTGATCATCCTGGTAATTATACCAGAAGGTAAGAAGTTTCTTTCACATCAGACCCTACATTGTGGGCACCCACAAAGATACAAAGGCCAAACTACAGAGCACAACTAATTGTGTTAACTAATTATAAGTATTAATAAGCACGTTATATCAGGTTTCAAGAAAATTAACCAAATCTGAAGAGTAATAACTAAAGGCATCATCAGAAACAAACATCTTATCAACGTTCTTTCCAACCTCCCTGCCCAAACTGAGATTTAGGACTCCCAAACGAAAAAAAAAAAGAATGCTAAAAATACAATTAATGATCAACGGTCTTTCAAGTATCCTTGTCAGTTCTTTACAATTTATCTTTACCTTGAAGTTCCTCAAGCTTTGATTCGGACCAATTAACAGAAGGACATTAGCTTCAGGAGTATATGGTTTCAACTAAATGGGTCAGTTTGTTAAAATAAGGAATCTATCGAAGATACTAATATATTGTAACACGAGTCCAACTGTAAAAGGCTAGGGGTGGAGCATTCTTATTTTAATAAAATATAATATAATAAAAAATTAACATGTCAAGTTATGAGGTAGACTGTGTCATCTAATAAGAACTTTTCCACACATGAGGTTATGTTTTAATATGAAGGTACTCCCTTATTGGAAATTTAACCTCTATTGATTTTGATAAATAAATGAGAACATAATAACCACATAGAATACATATTTTTTTACCTCTCCCAAAGAGAAATAATGACGTGGAATCTGAGAATCAGGATAAATATTCTCTAGATACCAAGAGAAAGGTTTGCATTGGAGTTTGTGTCTTAGACCAAGTCTTGATGCTATATCGCCATAATCTACCTTCGTAACACCTGTTAAAAGAAATGAATGACAGATTAATGTTCTACTGGGTAACACATTTCTATTTATACATTACATCTAGTAAGACAGATAAATCAGAAAAGTACCATTTTGGCGATGTGTGTCTATACAAGTGATATACCATAAATCCACCTCCCAAAGTATAAAACAAGTAAATATATTGTTTTTCAGAGAAAAATTAAATTTATGTAAGAATGATATACAGGTCAATAATATTATAAATATAAGTTATACGGGATAAGAAAACTTTAACATGTTAAGGCAAAAACAAGACTTATTTTGCCCAAATATTAAACTGAACAATTGTTCCCAGTCAGGTTTCTCTCACAACTCACTGAATTGTGCACGCTGCTACTTAACAGTCTTGTGGTAATTTAAAAATGAGGATAGAATGGTAACAATATCAGGCAGGTTTATAGCCAATGGTACAGTTATCCCCATAAAACTCTGAAGAGCAGAGAAAAGTTCCTGGAGAGAAGTCCCCTGAGGCATGTACAGGGCTTTGCACTGACCTTGAGATACTCAGCACTTGTATATTAATGTTAAACATTGCAGTTATGTCAAAAACAAAACCCAAACCTCACACACATGGATAACACCTGGACTAACAATAATTTCTACAATACTGACCTGGACAGTTTGTTATTATTGTGATATATTATACTAGGCATTTTTCTAAGTGCTTTTTATGCTGTGTGTGATTTCATTTATTCCTTACAATAACTTATGATGAGCATTTTGCCTCTGCTCAAAGCTTCTTTGCACACCTTCTTACCTCTGCTCAGAATGCATTAGGATAAGGGACAAAAAAGTTAGCCTTGTATTTCTACTGCAAACTAATGCTAACCTGGAGAAATTATATAGAAGAAATTCTTGAATTCATCCATCCACACTTCTGCAAGTCGTCTATTATTTTTATTGATAATTTGCCCTGTGCCTCCTGGAAATGTGTACGGTGTAGCTTTCCGAAACACATGTCCAACATGTGAGCAAGTAACAATCTCCAAAGTTCCTCCACACTGCCAAATCTGAAAACATCAAGAAGACCAGTTTTAAACACTGATGGTTTAAAAATCTGTTTACATCTACTGAGTTTCATCCTTGGAACTTCACAGAATTGAGAGCAGACAGTGGAGCTCCTGTTATATGGCCACAAAGACAGTGCTTCCTTAGGGGCAAACCTTTCTCTAATTTCTGGTTCTGATTAAACCAGACATTGAAAGTTAAATTCAGAAAAGACAGGTTAAAGGCTAAATACAGAAAAGACATGAGGTCTAGAGCAATATTTTTCTAACTGAGGCCATGACTCATAAAAGGATCATAAATTCAAATCTGATGAACTGCAAGCAGTACTTGCTAACAAGGACATACTGTTTCATGAAATGTTTGTTTTCTATGTTTGTTGTGTGTATAATGTACTTATTACTGGTTCGTAGTAAAAAAATCTGTGACCATGGAGTATTCAGTCAGAGTCCTATCTGTCCCTTCTTCAAACCTGGGTCATAGTATGTACATTAAACAGAACCTAGGAATCGAAACTGGATCTCTCACGAGTTATTCAGTGAGACAGTGATAGCATGATTTTTTGTCTCTGTGAGCATAAAAACAAAAAGGGGATAAAAGAAAGATCATCAAGTATGGTTTGACATCCTTAATTTAATGCAATTATCCCTGCTCCTTTCAAAATACATCATTCCATAAGTTAAAAATCTACCAACTACCTACAATTAAAACATATTTTTAAAAGTTTTGATTTTGTTAAATATTTATTGTGTCTACTTTAATGTCTTCCCAGGATCATAAAGTGATACACCTGGACAGGATGTTCAAGATGATCTAGAGTCCAAACCTCTCCTTTCATAAGAAGGCAGAGACCCAATAGGAACAAAATGAGCTAGCTAGCTTAAATTACTGTGCAGTTCAGTGTGGTTTCCACTATTAGCTATGTGTCTACAAATTGATTATTTCAGGAATATACAGTGTCATTTAAATAATATTGATTTTAGTGAACGTGAAATGCATAAGACTTACGGTCCTCCACTGGGTTAAACTGATTTAGAATAATTTCAGAATTCTTTTGCCTTTTCTTTTCATTGAAAAATATAAAGCTGGTAAAGTCTGGTTTTATGTAAGAGAACAATGTTACACCAAGGGGACAAAGCCTATTACAGAAAGTGAAATTACATATACAAACTACAAATTATTTTTTATTTTTAGAGCTTGAATTACTTTCTTGAAAATAACAGAAATGAAAAACAAAGAATCTTGTATAAGTTTTACAGGTACACTATTAACTGAATTATTTGCTTAAAATAGTTTATAATGTACCCTTAATACTATCGCCAAACATTTTATGGCCTGAGGCTCTGAAGTCTCATTGAACTCATATTAAATTCACTTTTTATTTTTTATTTAGAGATAACATGAATAAAGCATATCCATATTTAAAGTTAAATAGAAGATTATTTTTTTTTCAAAGGGAACTTACCCTAAAGGAAATTTCTAGGTTTTCTCCTCCCCAAATGTCCATTCCAGCATCATATGTTCCAATTTCCTGAAAGTAATCTCTGTCTATTGAAAAAAGGCCTCCTGCCATTGTAGGTGTTCTGAAATTCAATCATAGAACTATACTGTTAATTGAAACAATTTAAAAATTACTATCAGTTTTTGTTTTTCAATTAGCAATAATTGCGCCTTGGATAAACCTCATTGGCTATGATACTGCCACTAAGCAACGCTCAGTTTTTGTTTTTAAATGTACTGGGTTGTTGGAAAAGTCATGATGTATTTTTTCTGTTTTTCGTTGCAAAAATATGTCATGACTTTTCCGACAACCCAATAGTTTTATAACTGTTTATAACTACAGAATAAATGCTTACTCTTACATTCTTCAGAAGCTTTCATAGGCCCTCAGGGGCTTTGTTTTTATGCTATGTTATTTGGTCTTTAGACATGACCTGCACCCTGGTTATGCTGTCACAGCTTCTTCATGGATGTCCTTCTCTGCCCAGTCCCAAGGACTCTTCATATCTTTAGTATCTTTATCTTTCTTCGTCCTCAAGAGTTTCCATCCCGAAACTCCTTAAATTGATATTTCTCATAATCCTCTCCATCTGAGTGTGTACCTACTCCATAGTTCCTAGCAACTATAAATGCAACTGACTATATTCACCAACTAGGCTCATGTTAGCAACTCTAACAGGACAGGTTCTCAAGGGTGGCAAATATTGCTCAGACACAAGATTAAACAGGATGAAAACAATGCAGCCTCTTCCCTATACCTAACAGGAACTTTTAAGTATAGAATAAAACCAAATACAGGATAAAATCAATACATTCCTTCTAAGAAGATCATTATACTGACCAAGTGTGGTATATCGTTTGCAAAAGAGGAGCCCAATTTATCCAAACATGGCCCAGGTATGCAGAGCAGGTGGAAAAGGTGGCATTAAGCAGAGAAATAATATTGAAGGAGGTTTAAATGAATGAATACAAGTCAAACATTTGATTGCCTTGAAGGATGGGTATGGATAAATAGCAGACTGACTAGGAGAAAATAATTAAGTTCCAGGGAAGAAGACACTATGGAGATCATTTTTAGGATGAACTGGTGTCTGTAACTCTAAAATGTCCTCATTCCATGTCCTAGTGAGGGTGGCACATTTGCTTTTCCAGTAGAAATAATTGTTTCCATAAAAAAGTTAGGACTTATTTTGATTTTAGAAGAGAAAAAATGAGAAAGTCTGATATCTTAGGAGTCAAAGGAAATAAGATAACACCTAGAGTTATCATTTAATACAAGGATTTCTGGACTGGGTTTTGGGATATCTATAAATTTCCTAGAATTATATGATGTGCATTCCCCACCTCCCCTTAAAGAAGACCTGAAGCTTTTATTAGATTTTTCAAAGAAGTCCATTTATGAAATGTTTAGGAACCTTTGGTTTGCGTGGTGATTTGAACTATCAGCAAGAGTAGGAAAGTCCCTTACTAGGAAAGAACTCGGGCTGGCTAGGGAAAAGAGATGAGGATGTGAAAACTCTCTTCAGCTTCGCCAGAACTGAACTTGAATTCAAGAGAAGCAGGTCTGAGAAGCCCAGGACAGGCAAAAGTTAAAAAGCCTGGTTCTAAAGGAACTCTCAGTTACTAAAGAAGCAGCAGGCTGATGTAATTGGAATAAATCCTACAAAGGGTCAGAAAGCTCAAGGGCTCAATTTAAAGGTTCTGAACTGGAAGATTTTAATCCCTTTTTGAAAAAAATCTATATATGACTAAATGTAAAACAAAAAAACCCAGAAATGCATTAATGAAAACCCTTTTTTATATTTTTGCCAATTCTACCTTTTTTTTAAAAACAAGCTTTTTAAACCTTACCAGTCAGTAACTATGATCAAGATGGTATAAATCTGAATTTAAAAATCTTGTTTGGTGCAAGGACTCAGTTTTAAGTGATACTTGCACATACTAACACAATTACTTAAGGGACAGTTTGATTCAAATTAAATGTTATTATCCTTAACAACTGAATTAAAGCACAAATCTGACTTAAAGATTTGCAAAATGTTGTTCAAATAGGAATGAAAGAATATGTGCATGTCACTATCTTTTACCACATACACTAGATTTATATAAATAAAAATTTCTAATTTTATTAATTGATCAGAGGGAAAAAATGATGATATATGTGCAAGATGGCTCTTAACCACATATATGGTGCACAAATGCTTCATGTCTCTCAAAATCATCTCAAAATATGATTCCCAAAGCTTCACAATATTCCTGTGCCAATAACACTCTAGGGAAAATGTTTGACAAATTAATTACCTAACAGGGAGAGTCCGATCACCTTTCCTTCTGTCCATTTCTCTTTGGGGAACAGGATACCAGCGAAAATTGAGCTTCCAGTTGAATCCACCGTAGGTCATATCAGAACCTGCCATGTACTCAAAAGTATCATCGCTGATCACATCAATGATAGGACATACCACTGTTTTCCTAAAATTATAAAAGCAATTTTTTTCCATTATTTTAGTTTCAGGTACACAGCATAGTGGTTAGACATTTATATAACTCATGAAGTGAGTTATATAAAAACCTTTTAAATTTTTCGTTTTTGAGGCCTACTATAACTATACAACAATTGTATACTGTTTTTAAAAATAAATTCTATAACGTTAGGGACAATGGGGAAAAGATTTCCTGCTATATTCTACCAAGCTGGCATTGTAATTTTTTATATTTATTTATAACTTGTTGATAATCTTCCATCCTTTTTTCATTCACACTTTTACATATCTGTCACCAAACCGCCACCAAATCTGGTATTTTTGCTGTAAGCATTGCTGCTGCATAGCTAATTGACCGCAAAAAGATAAAATCACAACAAATAAAAGGGAGACATTAAAAGACATAATGAAACATGAAAATATGAACAAAAATTTAAAAGCTTTATTTAAAATGTGTGTAGGTTCATGGCAACACTGACCAAATAACTGATTTTATTTTGTAGATTGTACCTAAGCACTTGTCTTCGTTCTATGGGAAATGTGGGTTCAACTCTGTGCCCTCAAAGGGGGCTCACCCAATATAGTGTGTTTCAAAATAAGAAACCAACTCTTGGGAAAAATCATCAGCTGAAAGAAATGTTAACTATTTTAGGGTCACCACCACTCATCACTGTATAGACCATTATAAGGGCTAGCTAAGATTTATATATAACATAAAAATGTGAGTAAATGCAAGAACTTCGTCAATGGAAAAATGAAACCAAACTAAAAACCAGCTTAAATACATTAAGTCTGCTGAAGGCAGTTGACCTGTCAATTGAGAAATGAAACCAACCAACCAACCAACCAAATCAAAACCAGTTATTTATTTTTTTTACAGCAAAATTGCCTTTTGTGGCCAATTAGTTACGCATTGAAATACTGGCAGCAAAAATGCTTGCGACTAAAATGGTGTTGCAAAGACATTATGGCCAAAGCACCTAGAACCATTTGGCACATGTAAAAATACTTCAAGTATGTCTACTGTTTTCAAAAATAACATATTTACTGACTACGTATTTAATCATTTTAAGCTAATAATTTTCTTAATAAACAACTCTTGGACATCTGTGTTTCTTACAGTTTTTTGCTTAATCTAAGTGAACTTGTTGAGATATATATATATATATATATATATATATATATATATATATATATATAATATTTCACTTCTGCTTTAAGAGTAAACTTCCAGGAGTGAAATTACAGAATTAAAGGACCTTTTTTGCGGCACTATTCTTCACTGCTTTCCCAAAGTGGTATATGTATGTATTTCTCCCTACAGATTCCCTAAAATGCTATCAACTTTGGATGCTATTTTCTTACATTTTTGCTAATATAATAATGTTAAATAGTATCTCAGGATTTTTAAATTTTATTTTGTAATATTAAAAAAGGGTATTTTCCCCACAGGTTTGTTATTTCTTCATACAAATTGTCTGATCATACACATTTAAATTTTTTTCTGTTGGTATTGTGATATTTTTTATAAACCTGAGATAACTCACATATGACCAAAGCCCCTTCTAAGGAAAGGTGCCCTACTCAGAGCCCTTGGCAGCCACATTTTAGAGTATGTAATATCCTCCCCATCAAATGGAGTCTTATTTAGGAAATCTTCCCCTATTCCAAAATCATAAAGGTATTCGCCTATATTGTCTTTGAAAAGAATTATACTTTTGCTTTTCATTTTAGTTGTTTTAGAGTATAATATGTAGTAAATATCCAACTTTATTTTCCTTATGAATAACCAATTGTTCCAGCACTATTTATATAATATTCTTTTTTCTTCTGCTGTAATTATCAGTGCCTGCTCAGTCATAAATCAAATTTCCATAAAAACATGGGGTGGTTTCTAAACACTACTGTTTCACTAGTCTATTTGTGAATTCCTGTTATCATACATCATGATAATAATTCATATAGCTTTAAAGTAAGTCTTGATAGCTGCTAGGACAAACCCTGTTACACCTGACTCCTCCTCTTCAAGAGTATCTCAGCAACATTTTTATATGCATTTCCATATAAATGTTAGATTAATCTAGTTTCTCTGAGAAAATTCTGTTGAGATTTCAATTGGAAATGCCTTGAATTAATAGATTAATGTCGGGAGAGTTAATATTTTATATAGACATTTCTATCCATGAATATTACCCTTTCTCCACTTAATTTGCTAGTGAATTTCAATAGTTTTTCTATTTCATGCAGTTTTTGTTAAACATATTCCTAAATTACAGCCTATGGTTTCCATGCTACTGTAAATGATATCATTTCTTTTTTTCTTTACATATATTTTCTAACTATTCTTGATGGTGTGGAAAAGGCAACAGACTTTTCTATAGTGATCTTATGTTTGGCAGCATTGCTAAATTCTTATTATTTTTACTATATTGTGTATATTTTTCTTCATTAAAAAAAAAACTTTATCTGCAGTTGACAGTGCTTGTATTTTTACTTTCCAATTCTTATACTCTTTATTTAATTCTTGTATTATTACAAAACCTAACCTAAGGCTTCTAATAATCTTGAGTAATAGTAATTCAGGNATGACACTGATGTTTTTATGGGCAGATGCATCCCGAATGCCTGACTCAGACTACTTGAGCAAGACTTTGAAGTCAGGAGTGGCCTGAGTATGGGTCAAAGGAGTTCAGGAAAATTTTCTAATATTATTTAATTGAATTGTATTAAGTCATGTATGATCTCTTTCTCCAAATTAATCCCATTTATTATTATAGGAGAATTGGGAAGCATTATGAAAACAGCCAAGGTGACTACAAAGCTGCCAGCTTACCAAAACAGCAAAAAGAACAAAACTGAGTGAGACACAGAAGATGATGAGGCAAAATGTAGAGTATAAACAGTATCGTTAGCCATGTGCATGGCTAGAAAGCAAACAGGGAGAAAACAGAAAAATCTGAGACAGCAGTTCTACAGAAGAGAAATGAGAAGACAGATTTATTTCCTGGATGATATGTTAAAGAATTAAATTCTGAAATTAGATGGAAAGGAAGTAAGACTGTAAGAACACTAGAAGTAACAAAGACTAAAATGGAAATCATTCACAATAGAATGGAAGAAGCAGAAAACAAAGCAAATATTAAGATTCAAACAAAAACGAAAATTTCCTAAATCAAACAGTTAAATTTAATCATTCAGAGAACACAACACATTTACAAATACTCTCTCTCAAAGCAAAATAGAAAATATGGAAAAATCATCATAACTGATCTCAGAGTGGATAAACACAAACACCCTTCTCTACCTGGGAAAGCTACAAAGCCCTTGAGAAGCACCAAAAATCCTTTCAGCATTCTAGCTAATACACTCTTCCCATGGACGGCCCACCCGTCCTTGTAGGTGAGAGTGCGGGACCCCTCTGGGGGTGGGGGACACAGAGCTGAGGATGAGCAGCAAGCCCACAGGCAGTGCTATGAAGCAGCTTTCTTCCCCCCCCCCCTCCCAAATGAGACTTTCATCCTCAGGAATGAAAATTAGCCAGTGTAAGGCTGTACTACTTANTTCATTTCATCTGAAGAAAAATCTCTCTCCTTGAGGAATATTTAGTTTAGCAAATACCAACATATGGGTAAACCAAACACAAGTCACTTGCTATACAGATGTTTTATAGGTCACTGCTTAAATGAACTTCAGTTAATTTTCTTAAAGAAGGATTAATTAACTCCTAGCAAACAATTATCCACATGAAGTTTGTGCTTCTGGTATCAACAATAATTATTTACATGTGGTATTCTTAATTTATAACAGCTCTTATTAATTTTGACATTAATTACATTATACAGTATACTATTATTTAAACGTTTTGTGTAATTATAAACTGTTTCCCTAATTAGATTAAGGAGGTAAGCTATAAGGTACAAGTAGGATTGTAACTTATTCTTCATTTGTACCTCTACAGTCTGGCAAAGTAATAAATTAAACAGTTATTAATGTGCAAGTTACTCCTGATAATTAAGATACAGAATGATTACATTTAATCATGGTTAAATGTACATATTTAGTGGGAGCACAAGAAGGTGAAGTACACTATTTGACTAAATTATCTTAGCAGATGCAATGAGCAATTAGGCAAGAAAGTTGAAGGTACTAGCAAAAGAAGTTGAAATGAGGGGTCATAAAGTTTAAGGCTGATCAAGAGAGGAGGGAAGAGCCACTTGCTGTAGTTCCTCCAAATGTTTCTCATGTGAGCACAGGAATATTGGGGGAACATGACACCAATGATCCTAAATAGATGTGCTGTGGGGTAAAAAAGCCTGGGAAATGCTGGGTCTCAAGTCTTGAGTTTAACAGGTTTATTTATGGATGACTAAGCAAAGCCTTTTATACACTACCTTGTGGTGTGAAATCTCAAGAAGGATTCAGAATAAGTATTGTTGGGCCAAGGTGCTTTTAAATAGTATGCCTTTCCAAATAGAGTACTTCTGAGACAGTTTGAGAGATTCTAAGCTTGTGAAAGTTCTGAGATTCTTGGAAGAATATCTGGACAAAAGCCACTATAGAGATTTATTATGCGATCAGAGTCACATAATATACCCCACTTTCATAATTTCCTTCACCATCCTTTTATGTACCTAGCCATAGATCATTCCTGAACTTACAAATGGAGTAAAATGGGAAAACCTAAGAAGAATCTGAAGAACTAAGGCTCGCCCAGCTAAGGCTTCATTTTGCTGTCAGAGATACTTCCCACTATACCTGGAACTAAATTCCTCCATTCATGGCTCTAAGCAAGATCCATCTCTCTCTCTCTCTCTCTCCATTGACTCAGGGCTGCAGCTTCCCACAGAGAAAATCCTTAAAAAAGTATGTGGGTTTTTTCACTATTCTCTATAAATGTTTATATTATGTAATATTATTTCTTTTTAAAACAAGATTAAGATGTGACACAAATTAAATGCTAATTAAAATAATATTTTCAAGTTTTACAGTGTGTAATGTTTTTCATGTGAATGAGTCCATATGCCACAAATATTTTTAGAATTAGAAGTTTGTATAAAATTATTGGGTTAAAAATGATAGCAACTAGTTTTTTCTTTAACCATTAATGACAAACGGTGTAGCATATTATTGGCATTAAAATTTAAAATTTACCTCTTTCACTGGCATCATCTACTAGAACAATTTCTTCTAGCATGTGTCTTGGTGAGCGATTAATGACACTATGGACAGTTCGCAGAAGTGTGCTCCAAGCCTCATTGTGGAAAACAATCACCACACTTGTTGTAGGAAGGTTATCTGGATACACCTTTGTTTTACACCTAGAGACAAAGCAAATGTCTTTACAAAAAGTGACTGGTAAGATAGCATACTGAATGAATCCAGACTAGAAGGGGTAATATAACAATAAAAACTGTTTGCTTTGGTGGTTGGACTCTTGGTAACTTTTTATTTATTTAAGTTTTGGTTAATGTTACATGTTTAATAAATAGTACCTATTTAAACTTATATGTTTAGATTAAAATTATTTTAAAGGTGTCAATTGCATTCTTAAAATTAGGCACCTTTTCCTGATGAATATTTTCTGTTGATTCATTTTAACGGAGAATGTATTAAGTAAAGCTGTATCATCAATCCCAAACTGAATTTATCTCAAGAATCCAATTGGACAAAAAATCAGAACCACTGGAATCTATACAATTGAATAATCTAAACAAAAATATACTTTCCACAAAGGAAGAGAACTAATATCAATACATACTGATTATCTATTGTATACTAGGCACTTAGGCTTCCTAGTAATTCTGTGAGGCACTTGGAGCCACATTTCACAGACGGAAGCCGAAGACAGGCACAGCAAGGGAGCAGCAGGGCCTGACTGAGGACTCCACAGTCTGTGCTCTGCTAACCAAACGCTTGATGCTGCCTCCTTCATACTGAAATATCAACATGCATCTTGTTTAGTAAAGGCAATGTCTAGAAATGCAATCATCTGAAAGAGCAAACATACCCCAAAATATATGCACACAAAATCAACGTATTGACTGTATGTTTCTAGCACTTTGTTAGGCACTATGATCTCTTTTTTCAATCTTATTAGCTAGGTGAAACTACTAGAAAGTTTTAGAGACCAGTAACAGTATCAAGTAACCAGATATCACAGGATGTGATATAATAGAATAGAATATAAGCACTCCTAAAGGGTGCATATATAATTCATTCTTAGGTACCCCAAATTGTAAATATTGCTCCCAGCCTTCTCTTTTCACCTTTTTTCCTGTCTCTAGCAAGCTCCTCAAACCTTGTGGTCTCTCCAATCTCATTTATTACCTGCCAATGGAAGTGAAGGGAAGTTGGAAGAAATGAGAAGATGATCAACAAATCTCTCTTCAGAAGCTGCCACAACCACCTTATTTATTAAAAAGCGCCACCATAGGGCTGCTGGTTGGCAGCTGGAAGGAAAGGAAAATGAAAGGGGAAAAAAGGTGACAAGGGATTGGATGAAGGAGAACCGGCTATGGCCATACCACCCTGCAAGAGCTGGATCTTGTTTGAATGAAGGAGAAACGGGAAGGAGCATTCACGACAGGGGCCCCATCAGCACTAGCACTGGTCCCTCCTTTCTCCAAGGAGTAAAGAAGCAACACATAGCTCCCACTGTCCTCTTCATTAAGTCCCATTTCAACCCCTCCTATCCTCTTTACCATTTCCAAGACCCTCTTTTCACGGTGTGGTCTCCATCTCCTATTGCTAGTAACCTCACTATCTATCCACTGATCCAAGAGACCCATAGCCGCATTTCCACATCACAGCCCACTCCCCTCCCCACCCTACATTCACTCTAAGATCCACTAAAGGCCACCACACAGCCTGCCACCCTGTCTACACCTCTCTGCCTCTAAGTCTGGGCTACAGAGGTGAGGCCCAAAAGACTGGTTGCATGGGCTATGAAATAATGTGTCCTTAGTACTCCAAATAAAATACTTCTAAAAACAGCTTCCCATCAAAACTGTTATGTCATAAATGGTGGCTAGATTATATACTCGTATATGTAAATAATCATTAGTACTATGCTTCAGTTACAACACAGGTGAGCAAGCCATGACACTGATGTTTTTATGGGCAGATGCATCCCGAATGCCTGACTCAGACTACTTGAGCAAGACTTTGAAGTCAGGAGTGGCCTGAGTATGGGTNAATCCCATAGAAAAGCAACATTTTGCAGTAATAGCTACCATCTTGTGTCTGTTTAGCACAATGACAGGCTCTGTATTTATTTCATCTCATGGAATACAACACTACGAGGTTGTTATTACATGTATTTTAGACATGAAAATCTAAGACTCTGAATATTAAATGAACTGATCAAGGTGACACAGCTTGTTAAGGAATGAATGCAAGATTCAATCCCAGGTATGCCTGACTTCAAAGGCCATCTTTTCATCCACAATAAGAAATCCTACAAGGGACCTACAGAGAGAACAATTCAGGACTGTGGAATCACCCAATCTGACATACACTTAAATTACTTTACTTTAGAGTTTGATAGACTCTCATGTGGTAGGATGTGAAATATATTCTGGTATCTAGACCAGTCTAAGTGGGGTGTGTCATAAACAATAGTCTCCCAATAAGTTTCCCCCCAAATATTAGACAGCTTAAAGTGCTTAAGAATCAAAGCAATCTAATTCTTAAATCTCACATCTTTGAAAGCTATAATACTGTGTCATGTCTATATATAAAGTAAAAAATGCATGACTCTGGTCTGGCAGCTCAAGAAAGTTACTATTCCACAAATTGTCTTGACATCTTAGTTTGATATCTTTATGGCTTTCATGCAATAAAAAATAGGTGTCTTCCTAACAGTTGATATAGAATTATGGACTCAGGGCTGGGTGGAGAATTAGTAACTACTTGTTCAAACCTCATTTTACAAAAGTGAACAGTGGGGCGGTGTGGCTACGTGATTATGACTAGAAGCTACTATGTCATCTAAAATTGAGAATCTTGTTTATCAGAATATCTTGACAGCTATTAGCCTATACACAGATTCCCAGGCATCTCTCCATCAGGGAGTGTGTGAGTGTCAGGGAAAATTTCACTGCTCACAGCAACATCTGAGAAATTTTAGCCAGAACTCTAAAGAGCAGTAGAAAGAGCAAGGAATTTAGAGTCTAATAAATGTAACTCTTAATCCCTACTAAATTAAGAGCCTCCGTTTCCTTTTGTGTAAAATGAGAAAAACAAGTCATCTCATAGATTAGGAACATTCTATCAGTTCTAAGTCTTAAGATAACCTTCCGAGATGACGATCACATAACTTATGACATGAACTAGGGATTCATCCAAGCTCTATCTTCATTAAAGACTCTGTAACAGTAAACTTACGACAGATGTGATGTACACAGCAGTTAAGAGGACAAGGCCTTGGGTTATGCTAAGCCTCGTTTTCCTCATCAATAAAATAAGGATAATTATAGCACCTCCTTCATACTTTTTAAATAAATGGAGCTACTTATAACTCAGCAGGTTAACTGTGAAATCAAGTATCCTGAGGCTATGAGCAGACTGTGCATGTACACATCCTAATTAGGAAGCCTGCACAGGCAAGAAGTAAAAGCAAGGGTTAATTGACTGGTAGATTATTCTTTCATTAATTTGAACTGTTTACTAAGTGATAGGCACTGTGAGCACTGAGAAGATAATGGTGAGCAAATAGCCCTGATGGAGTGCAGTCTAACTGGGAGGCAAAAGACAGTCATTAAACGGACAAGTAAACAGTTACATCTCAGTGAGAGCTGTGGAGGAAGACAGAGTGTTCTGAGAGGTATTCAGAGGGACATGACCTGGTCTTGGGAGGTCAAAGAAGGCCTCTCTAAATATAACTTGACTCTGAGTAAACATCTGAGCTGGCCTGTGGGGATCGGGTTGGCAGGGAATGGTTTAAGATGTGACTGGAGACGCAGCAGAGGCCAGGTCATGCAGGCCTTAGAGCAACGGTTCTCAACCTTTCACAGGGGTCGCCTAAGACCATCGGAAAACACATATTTTTGATGATCTTAGGAACCGAGACACCGCTCCTCTATCCGTCTCCAGGCCCACATGCAGATACGCCCACATAGGAGTACCCGGCAACCCCTGTGAAAGGGTCGTTCGACCTCCAAAGGGGTGGAGACCCATAGGTTGAGAACTGCTGCCTTAGAGGAGAGGTTTTAATCAGAGAAATGATGTGATCAGATTTGCATATTTAAAAGCTCACTCTGCATGCAGTGTGGTGAACAGATGGGAGGGGATGAGAATACAAGTAGGGAAGAGACTAGTTAGTCTATTTCACCAGATTAGGTGAGAAATCATGGTGCCTTGGATGTGTCTCATGAATAAGAAAAAGCAGACTTAGAGAATTACTTAAAAATAAAGTAGCTCTGGTTACTTTATTTACTTGTTCTGGTTACTGGGCCCAATAGTTACCACCTAAATAAACAAGAGCCAAAGAAAATTATATTAGATAATTCTCAATCTGGATACAAGATGACAATTATAACCACAAAAACAATGCCTAGTGGCTCCCAAGTATCAGAAATGGTGACCTAGGCTCCTGAGGCTTTCTTTCTAGGCAGGAGGACAAAGGAGAGGCAAGGGCCCTGGGATAACACTCAGGGACACTGCTCAGTGACTAAGAGCCCCAAGTGGAGCAGTGAAGGAGATGTCTGCTGCATGCTTTCTCCTACAGATTTATCAGGTTGGTGTGGTTAAGAAAGGCCTACATGAGGAAGGGGAAAAGATAACTGGTATACGTGACTTTATCACTTTAGAGTTGTGGGCACATGTATCTTTCTGATTAGGCCACATCCTACAAAAACTTTCCACACAGCCTTCTTAGGCATGCAACAGAATAATAGAGAAACCAAAGGAGGAAATGGAAAAATAATTCATTTCATCTGAAGAAAAATCTCTCTCCTTGAGGAATATTTAGTTTAGCAAATACCAACATATGGGTAAACCAAACACAAGTCACTTGCTATANTTGAAATAACCACAGGGTTTTAATGATAATCCTAGTTTCAGAAATACATTAATGAGATATATGATGTTAATTGGTTTTGTGATAGTAAACCAATTAGTCATAATATGAGAGCTATATGTATTATATATCACATATTAATATATATGTGCATATATTTTATATATGTATATGGGGGTGTGCGTGTGTGTGTATATTATATATATATATTTATTTATTTATTTAATTTCCCCCCTCCCAGTTGGACTGTTTGCTGGTATTATGATTTTTTTCCTAAACTTTACTGGGGAACAATGTGTTTTTCCCCAGACCCATCAGCTCCAAGTCCAGTCGCCGTTTTCAATCTAGTTGTGGGGGGGTGAAGGGTGGGGGGGGCGTAACCCACCATCCCATGTGGGAGTTGAACTGACAACCTTGTTGTTAAGAGCATGTGCTCTAATCAACTGAGCCACCTGGCCACCCCTGGTATTATGATTTTTATTGTATTAGCGTTCATGAGTCAGTTTGACTAATTTTCCACCTACTTTTCTAAGAAGGTTCACAAAAAGAGTTGAATTGGGTCTGCCTGTTTCTATATTCTGTTTGCAAATTCTTAGGGGAGATTTGTTTCCCCCACTGCACCTCCTGTCAAGGCTGAAATAGGCAGGTTTTCTTTGGTGTGGTAGGACTTATTTCTCATTCTCACTTACACTGAGGTACAGATGTCAGGATCCTAGCTTTATACAGGTGTTTGCTATTCATCTTCCCGCCTTAGGCAAGGTCTAGGCCTTGTCTCTTACCTTTCCATCTATTTGTCAAGGCAAAGCTCAGTGTCCCCCAAATTCAGCAGAAACCCTACAAGTGAAAGCTGGCTTTAGTGTGTGAACTGCTCACTTGTTCTCACCTTGTTTTGAGATCTTGCAAAATTTCTTTTGTGCCAACTCAGTGACGAATTTAAAACTGTGTTTTGTATTTTATACAGCATCTTAGCTTTCCCGTTGGAAAAGTTATTCAGACTCCCTAATCTACCATACAGCCCAAACTGGAAGTTGTGGTGGTGGTGATTTCAGCCAATTTCCCTTTCACGTTTCCATCATCACCTCACACTGTTTTCCTCCTAAGTCTAGGCTCCTGCTTCATAAAGGTTATGTGTTGACTTTATGTCCATTATCTATTACTTATAGAAAATTCACAGAGATATTCTGTTCCTTCTTTAGGCAACGTTCTCCTTCCTAAAGCTGCTGTATCTTCTCATCGCCCCAATGCCGGTTTTTCCTATTTATCCATCTTTGAATAGGGAGAGGTGTAAGTCCAGCAGATGCTAACAAACAAAACAGATCTAGTGGCTTTGACTTACACTATGCTCCACTTAACTAAATTTAACCTACTAAATGTGAACTGCAATGTTAAGTTGACAGAGACAGCCTCTAACTCAAACTGCGATGACAAACAGAAATTCAACTAATATAGGTCTAGTACACTGAAGTCAGGTTCTCTTCCTGATACACAAGAACTAAGCCAGAGTCCAGCAGTAGATAATTCTTTGAAAAATGTGCATCATGAAAGACTGCCACCATGGGCCCCCAATAGTCTTCCTGTATTATCCAAAATTATAGTGCTTTTCAATATACAATTAAGCATTTCAGGATGTAACACCTATCTCCCCACCCTCTTCTATGTCTTGCTGTTCTACAGTTCGTGTAAGAATGTAGGCAGAGGCGAGATGACCTTTCAGCCCCAGTGTTAGCCTTAGAGAGTACGGACAAGTAAAGGATTTTATCCTATTGTCCCTGAGTTCACTGTTCATCTGTTCTGCTCCCATTTAGTGAACAGAGTATATAGATAGTATACATCTTAATATCCTAACTAACAAGACAGTTTGCAAACATTCCTTCCAGACTTCAGAACATGGTCTTCTTCATATTTAGTTTACAGTGCTCTTTATGGGTATTTTAAAGGAAACTTCAGAGGAAATTATATTTCCATTTGTTTAAAAACATAGAATTTTGCAACTTACCATATAGTTTAGGACAAACACACTGAAAACAAATTTATAGATTGCAGAAAATTACCTGTCATGTTTGATCCTGGCCAAGAGTGGCTCCAGCCATCCCACTGTACACTCACAATGAGCATCTAAGAAGGTGATCACCTGGCCTTTAGACACAGCAGCTCCTTTTAATCTAGCTCTGATCAATCCAGAACGTTGTTCCATTCGAATTACATGAACTGGCACTTTTAATTTTTTCACATAACTCTCTAAAGGTCTTTTCAAAAAGTCTGAAAAATGAACACAACAAAAATAACATGAAAAAACTGACCTGGCATTATCCAGATGTAAAGCAATTTTTATGTGCAATAATATTCATTCAACACATATTTACTGAGGCTCCCTGACTCACAAACCCGTTTTGCTACAGGAAGTCTTTTTATTTCCTGAGAGAAAGTACTAGGGCTGCCTTTACCTTATAACACTAAGAATTAGGAGAGCCTTTGGGTACAGGTTCGGTCAAAGATAGCTATGTTACCGCTTTTCTCTGACCAACTCTTTGTCAGGCTCAATTCTTCTTTTTCTAATCATGCCTAAAGATCAGGAACAGAAAGAAAGTAGTTCAGAGCATTAAATCCAGACTGCAATAGAGAAAAGGAACAGAATATAGGAACAGCAATAGCTGTTAGAGTTTAGAAATTTATGGGATTTCTTCAAAGGTAGGAAGAAACTAATCATCTTAATGATTATACTACAGTCTTCGACTATGTAGTTCTTTTATCAGGAGGTATGAAATGAGGTCAAGTTCAGAAGAGAAATGATGGACTGTAACTGCAAGACCTAACAGAACTCCTTAACAGACAAGTAGGTCTAAGTAAAAATGGTTTTAAGAGGAAAGGGCAACTGAAGAGGAAAAGGGGGAAGGGAGAGGAGAAGGATGTATAAAATCAACAGCTATCCTGGAGCCGTGCTGACAGAGGTTATACTCCTAGGCCAAGGATGTCCTGCCTCCAAAGTACATAATTGCCTTTAAAAAGCAGAAAAGGCTCGGCTTCCTCAAAGCAAAGAGAAGGAATCTTTTATCAGGTTATTTCATGGTATTTATGCCACAGAAGATATTTGGTATGGCCAAATGTCTTTCTAACTAGTCCCCATCCAATCAGTATGAGGATAAGATCTCTAGGAAAGGAAAAACTTGAGATGGAACTACTGGAACTCCTATGACTGGCTTTGTCCCATAGGACTCTAATAATGGGACAGTCATATGGAAATGTGTACATATTAAGGGGCTCTTTAAGTACTAAAAGTGGGGATCCAAAGGGCTTCCTGTATGGCAGAGAGAGAAAGACAATTAGGAGTGAAATGGTTCTTGCCTGTGTTAAGTGGCTGGAATGACTCAATATTGATATAATCAGGGATATGAAAATTGTGAAAGAGAAAGGCCTACATGTCCCATTATACCAGAATACCCATCATTTCCTCTGCTGCTAATATATTTCCTAACATATTTGGGCTAAAAAGAATATCTGAAAAATATCTGGAGAATTCCTACCTGATCA
>NW_017731386.1:5934691-5942602 GCF_001890085.2 Hipposideros armiger
CCCAAATGAGACTTTCATCCTCAGGAATGAAAATTAGCCAGTGTAAGGCTGTACTACTTAAAAAAACAACAAAAAAACCTCCCACGAAGTTATATACTATAAGTTTTAGGGTTAGAAAAAGAGGGAAAAGAAGTCTTAACTTTTTACTGACATACAATATACATACAAAAAAATGCTGACGAATCATATGTATATAACTGAATGAACTTTTAGGCTTTAGATTTAGATCTATGATCCAGTTTAATTTTCATATAGCACATGAGATTTAGGTCTAGATTAATGTTTGTTCCAACACCATTTGTTTTATAGGTAATCTTTACTGAATGGCTTTTTGTCAAAAATCTAACAGCCATATTTGTGTGGGACTATTTCTGAAATAAATAAATAAATAAATATATATATATATATATAAATCTTTGCCAACAGCACACTGTGTTGATTATTGTGATTATCGTAGCTTTATAGTAAGTCTTTAAATTGGGTGATGTATTTCCTCCAACTGTATTCTTCTTTTTCAGAATTATTTTAGTTATCCTCTTTCCTTTGACTTTACATATAAAATTTTAAAGCCCCTGCCAGGATTTTGAATGGAATTGCATTAAATCTATACATACATTTATGTACGTAGAGAACTAACTAACATCTTTTATGTTGAGTGTTCCAAAATAGCTAGAAAATTGAGGTTTAGTTGCCTTACTGTGCTGCACACTTCCTGTGTCTGTATTTCTGGCTAAACAGAGGAGACAGAAAAAGAAAAGCAATGGGAATTGTACCCATGCTCTGGAGACCAGAGATCCTAGGGTTAGAAGATGCCCCCTCCTTCAGAGTTTTAGTTGCTGGCTTGGCTCCTGTTCCCTTGACTGTGCTGCCTCAGCAATATTGCCTATGGGCTGGAAAAATAGAGAATGGGGAGGAAAAAAAAAAAAAGAAAGGAAAAAATTGGGGTTTTTCTCCATTCTCTAACCATTAAGAGACTCCCTTTCTTGTTCCTCAGACCAGAAAGAGGGCTTCTTTGGGGGCTCTGTTTCTGTCCTCAGTGTGTACTTCTGGGTTTTGGACTGTCTTCAAGTATAATGTTGACTAGACATCCTTTCCTTGTTTCTCATCTTGGGGGGAAGCCTTTAGTCTTGTACCATTAAGTCTGATATGCCACTAAAAGCACAATTCATAAAAGAAACTGATAAATTTGACTTCATCAAAATTTAAAAATTTTTTGCTTCAAAAGGTACCATTAAGTAAACAAAAAGAGAAATAGAAAGACAAGCAACAAACTAGGAGAAAATATTTGGAAATCATGTATCTGATAAAAGATTTGTATCTAGAATATATAGAGAGCTGTTACAACTCCATAACAGGAAGACAGATAATCCAATTAAAAATGGGCAAAAAGATCCCCAATATCATTTAGTCATTAGGGAAATGCAAATTTAAATCACAATGAGATACCACTTTACACCCAGCAGAATGGCTATAATAAAAAAAACAGTAAAAAAGAAGTGTGGGTGAGCATGTGAGAAACTAGAACCCTCATACACAGCTGGTGGAAATGTAAAGGTGAAACCACTTTGGAAAGAAGTTTGGCAATTTCTTACGTAGTTAAACCTGGTTACCACATGACCCAGCAATTAGGAAGTCTACCCAAGAGAAATGAAAACATTTATCCACACAAACATTCGTACACAAATGTTCTTAGCAACATTATAATAGCCAGAAAATGGGAACAACCCCAGTGTTCATCAACTGGTAACAGAAATAAAGGTGGCATTTTCATATGATTAACATTGGGCAACAGAAAAGGAACAGGGATACATACTATGGAACATGGATGAATACCAGATGTATTATCCTCAAAGAAAGAGCCCAAACACATAAGACTACATATTTACTGCATATTTATGATT
The DNA here is from genome assembly GCF_001890085.2 of Hipposideros armiger. Taxonomy (NCBI): domain Eukaryota; kingdom Metazoa; phylum Chordata; class Mammalia; order Chiroptera; family Hipposideridae; genus Hipposideros; species Hipposideros armiger. The sequence continues at coordinate 5,936,593 of NW_017731386.1, forward strand.
CCACTTATATGAAATGTCCAGAAAAGGCAAATCTAGACAGATAAGAGGACATCAGTGATAACTTACTCCTGGGGCTGAGAGTGGGAATAAAGAGTGACTACAAATGTACACCAGAGATTTCTGTGGGGTGATGGAAATTTTCTAAACGTGGTGATGCTTGCATAACTCCACAAATTTATTGAAAACCATTGAATTATACACTTTAAATGAGTGTATTTTCTGGTTCCAGGAAAGATGGATTAAGTGCACTCGACTCTGCCTCTCCCAGTGGGTGGAACTACAAATCCTGAACAGAACACCTGGAGCAGCTATTTGAGGGGACTCTGAAATGTAAACAGTAGCAAGTCAATTGGGGAAGGAGACCAGAATTCCAAGTTACACTGAACCAGTGGTGAATTTTCCATTTTTTCCCCCTCTGGCATTAGCCAGCTTGCATGCAAAGGCAGCCCCAAAAACAACTGTGTGCACTGGATGCACAGAAAAAGAGCCCCAAGAGAAGCTGTCTTTCTGGTCTGAGGAGCTAGCAAAGAGTGTTCTAATGGTCAGAAGGTAGAGATAACCCTCCCAACTCTCCCTCTTTTCCTATGCGAGCAAGTCTGAGTTTGAGAAGCACTAGATTGGAGTGGTGAGTCTCCCAGGAGGTGGGGTGTCTTTAGAGATGAGAGTTACTAAGCAACTTATTTAGTTTTTATTTGATCAAAGGACATGTACTTAGCTTAAAAAATAAACTGTCCAAAGATTTAAAAAAAAAAAAAAAGCTGTTCCCTCACCCCTGCCATTTGCCCTTCCCATAAAACAACCACCTTCAATTCTTTTACCTATTTCTCTTGGTATTTGCTTCCATAATTCTAAGTACTATATCTGCATGCTTATTTGCTGATTTTTTTTCTAGTTCTAAATATTACATATTTACTGCTTACTACAAAATACAAGGATTTATTTTACTCGTATCCCCACCCCAACACGTACACTTATGGTCCCTCAGCTTCTCAAGTAGTTATGTTTGGTTACATCATTACTTAATTAGGACTATGTAAAATGCTATTCATAGCTGATTTGCATATTATGAATACTTTTCCTTTGCTGCACAACATTCCTCTCTACTTTACCTTGGGTTATTTTTTTCCCTTCTGCTTAGTTTTCTATGTATTTGTCACTAATTCAAACCTGGACTCTACAAATTGTTTAAATAGTCTCTTAAGATGTTCAGAAGCATCTGCTATAATACCAACAAAATCTTAAAGCTATCTGTGCTGGAATTTTCTGGGCTGGTTGACCCCAGGCCTGCACCACTATCACCCGCTGCTCTTCCTTCACCATTTCCCAGGACTCTGTTCTCTCCTGCCCATTGGATCTCCTTTTTCTCTTCCTTAGTTTACTCTTCTGTTTTGGCTGACAGCGTAGACTGAGAATGGATGAGGAGAGGCAGGAAGGGTTTTCAAACTACACCAACGCTACCATAGTGAATTATACTCATATACTGGAGTGGAGTTGAGCTGACTCAAAATCCCCGGTTTTTAAACCATGAGGAAAACACAAGCGGTTTCATTTTTGTCCCTATGTACAGCATTAATTAAAAGATGGCCTATATAATGAGCACTTGTGTGTATATGTGACTAAAAGGATTACTGAATAAATGCTAATGCATGAAATTCACTATATGGTATAAAGTTAGCTTGAGTGCATGCCTGAGTGAGTCAGAGGTGTTTCAGGAAATGAAGAGATTATTTAATTTGCTTAGGATACTGTTCTTCTCAACAAGACTGAGCTTACCAGAAAATCAATCCATACAAATACCTAATAATTCAGGAATGTGGAACAACCAAAGTCCCTTGATAATTATTATTTCTATTATGTTTCAACTGTTAAAGTCTCTACTTATCCTAACCCTCTTATGGCTTGAAATAGCATTAAGAGTTTTATATGCATTATCCCACTTTATCCTTATAACACTAAGACAGAGGTATTATTATCCTAATTTTACAGATAAGGAAACTGAGGCTTGGCGAAGTGAAGAAGCTTAATTCCAAATCAAGGTGAATATGCACATATAATCCAGTTCTCTTCTCCATGTCCCTTTGAGCTATGAACTTTCAAAGCATTCGTCACCCACTAAATTTAGCCTGTCACTACCATTTACCAATGACAAGTCTATATTTCTTGATGTTTGGCAGTTTCAATGTTAACATAATTTCTCCTCTGTATACTCTCATTAAGACAAGATCAATGAAGTTCTAACCATAAAAGTGATGGCATAGCACACTGATTATGTTTTGTCACTGGCAAATTTGACTTCGGTCACATATTATAACCATCCTTGGCAAAATCATTTAACCTCCCAAAGTCTGAGTTTTCCCACCTGTAAACTGAGCATACTACTATTTTGCTCAACTGCTTAAATATGATAATGTGTACAATACATGATATATAATAAACACTCAATAAACTGTATTATTACTACTTTTTAAGCATCTAAGACTAATTATATAGAATGCAATTGCCATATTAGGTGACTTGGGATTTGTCTTAAACCTGCTTCCCTTAGATCACACATTACAAAGGTTATTCTTTGATTGTTACTTCTATTTACTCTTCTTGACACGGGAACAATGCTATTTTTTCCTTCAGGAAACGTGCCCTTGGAGACCCTATGAGGCAGTAAAGGTTCTTGGCAGGCACAGGATGATCTGGACACTGCCGGCTTATACCACCAATTGAGCCCATGACTGAGAATAAACAAGGCTTTTCTGGATTTAGAAAAGGGGGTGGAAAAGCTGCCTTCTAGGGGCTGTCCCACATTACTTATCCTTCCACCTCTGGGAATTGGTCTGAAAAGCAGCTGCTGGCCAGCTTAGTGTAGGCATAAATATTAATCTGATATTTCTCATTTAACATTTCATTGAGTACACTTCAGAAGCCAGACAGTGATTAGTTAAAAAGAGTGGGGATGGAAAAGCATGCTTGGAGTCGGCCTGTCCTGAAAATTGTACTGGGACCTAGAACCCACTCCCTGAACGGAGGCCTTCTCTATATCCTAGGTGCAAGGGAGTATTCAAAATACCACAAATCCTCACAGCAACCCTGGTTATTGTCCTTATTCTATAAATAACGATCCTGAGGTACACAAAGGTCAAGTAACTTGTCCAAAGCCACACAGCCAGTAAATGGCACAGCCAGACCTGGACTTTGCCACTATCAAGATATTAACGAGAAATTCATCTAGCTACAATTCAAAAAGGGAGAAAAAAGAAGAGTATAGATTGAGAAGCTCTGGTACATGCATATGAGTAGTGCCAGGTGAATAGACTGGAGTGAATGGTGATGCAGCAACATCTGAGATTAGAGCTAGAGATGTCCTAGAATTGAAAAATAATATGAATGCTCAGATCAAAAGTACACTATGTGCACTGAGCATGTAGATGAAAATAAATCTCCACCTTGACAATGACAGGTCTTACTACTACAGGAACAGAAATAAAATGTACAACAGGTTTCAAGCCGAGAGAGAGAAAAACATGAATGCTAAAAATTGTATTACCTCTTGAAACTGTATCAATTAGCAAAGCAGAAAATGAGGGGAAAATGAAAAAGGTGGTAAATAGAAAACAAGATTTATTAGGTTGAACTTTATGAAACTGTCATTTTCATAGGTCAAAAATAGTTGAATATCAATTTCATATGGTTCAACCTAAAAGAAGTACAACTATATCAATAGTCACAATAAATGTAGATGCATCAAACTCACCCATTAAAAACAAAGATTATTAGAATGAACTTTTTTTTTTTTTTTTTTTTTCCTGCCACCTGTTGGCAGCTCAGCTTGGGCTGAGCATCGAACCGCTGTTGCTCAGAGCTCGCACTCTTGAGCAAGCTCTTAACCAACTGAGCCACTTGGCCGGCCCTAGAGTGAATTAAAAGTATAAAATCTAGCCATTTAGTAGAGATACACCTAAAACAAAATCATACAGGTGGCTGAAAGGAAATAAAAAAAATAAATAAACACATGAGAAAAACATTAAACAGACTAGAAGTGGTGTAGCAGTATCAACACCACTGGGTTAAAGCAAAACCAAAACACTATGAATTGTCTTAATGATTCAATGATGCAGCCTTGAAAAATAAACTAACAATGAGTTAGAGAAACTGTCAAATCACAATCATAGCAGGAGTTTTTTTTAATGCAACTTAATCTAATTTAATAAGGATACACACTAAAACAGAAAAAACATAAGTAACAGGCTACACAATGTTTGAGTTATCCCTGTTCCTGTATGAAGCCAACTACAGTCCTTCCCACCCACTCAAGATCAATGCTCTTGCTATAATGCTCCCCTCTCAAAATTTCCCTCAAAGGGATCATGCCCATCAACATACAAACATATACCATCTAAAAAAAGAAAATGAGGCCGGCCGAGTGGCTCAGTTGGTTAAGAGCTCGCTCAAGAGTTTGAGCTCTGAGCAACAGCGGTTCGAGTCCAGCCCAAGCTGAGCAGCCGCTGAGCTGCCAACAGGTAGCAGGATGGCTCAGCTAAAAATAAAAAATAAAAAAAAATGTCTCCCTTGATTGCACGATCTCCCCAGTTAACACCCACATTTCTCTCCTTTTTCCAACTACACCTCAGAAGCACTGCTACACTGCTTCCCTTCCCACTTGTTTCTCCCACTCTTTTCTCGAGTTAATTTTATTTGAAGTATAACACAGTGCACAGAACATAAATAGAGAGCTGAATGAGTTATCACACAGCCAACGCCCGTGTAACCACCGCTCAGGTGAAAAAAAACACTGCTAGCATCTCCAAGTCCCCCATGTTCCTATTACCTTTCCTTTCCTCTCCAAAGGTGACCAATAACTATCCTAACATTTAACATCATAATTTTGTTTTGCCTGTTTCTGACCTTCCCAGAAACATTTATATATTATATATACTATATATATTCTTGTGTGACTGAATTTTGCTCAGTATAATGGTGAGACTCATCCATGTTGGGGCATGTAGCTTTTGTTCATTTTCTTTGCTATAAAGTGTTCACTGTATAAATATACCACATTTTACTGTTAATGGATACTGAGGTTGCTTTCAGTTTGGAGCCAATACAAACAGTATTGCTATAAACATTTTTGTTCTTGTATCCTGATACATATGTGCATGCATTTCTGTTAGAGATACTTAGGATTGGATCTGTTGGGTCATGAAGTATGGTAATATTTGTTTTAGTAAACACTGACTTTTTAAAAATATATATTAGTTTCAGGTGTACAAAACAACATAATGATTAGACATTTATACTCCTCACAAAGTGATAACTCCCCTCCCAGTCTACTACTCCTTTAACATCGTATATAGCTGTTACAATTCCATTGACTATAATTCCCTATGCTGTACTTTACATCCCGTGACTCTCTCTCTCTCCCTTCCTCCTCCCTCCTTCTCTCGCTCTCTCTCTCCATATATATATATATGTTTAATTATAGTTGACATTCAGTATTATTCTACATCAGCTTCAGGTGTACAGCACAATGGTCAAGCATCTACACAATCTATAAAGTGATAACACTGGCATGTTTTTCAATGTGACTATACCAATTTACACTCCCACTAACAGTGTATGAAGTGGCATTTCATTGTACATTTGTTTTCTTGATTACTAATGAGGTTGACAATCTTGTCATTGCTTATTGGTCATAATCTCTTCTGTGAAGTTCAAGTTTCTCACTGGTGCATTTTCCTATTGGATTGTCCACCTTTTTCTTATTGATATGTAGCAGTTCTTTATATATTCTGGATCTGAACACTTTGCTGGATATGAGTATCATAAATATCTTCTCTTCTGTGACTTGTCTTTTCTTTTTCACACGCTTTTGGTGCTAGGGCATAAAAACTGAAGTCCAGAGCATGTGTATAAAATACACACTCCTAAAATTTATATGGAACCAAAAAAGACCCCGAATAGCCACAGCAATCCTGAGAAATAAGAACAAAGTCGGGGGGGATCATGCTTCCAGACATTA
>NW_017731386.1:5944497-5946947 GCF_001890085.2 Hipposideros armiger
AAAATAAAATAAAATACACACTATAGATTCATTGCACTCCCAAATCTATAAATTAATTTATAGAGAACCAACATTTTATAATAGTGAGCCATCTACCCATGAACATGAGGTATTTCTCCATTCACTTAGGTCTTTAATTTCTCTCAACGTTTTAGATTTTCTTTAAAGAGTTTCCTATATTTGATATTTTTTGGCTGCATTTCAAGTGGTATTTTAAATTTTTTAATTTTCTAACTTGTTAGAAAACTGACACATAAAAATAACAATTGATTTTTCTTATATATATATTTGCCTTAAAATCATCAACCATGCCAAACACTTATTGATTCTGATTCTTTATCTGTAATTGTTTTGGATTTTCACTATATGCATTCATGTAGAGTGCAAATAATAAGTTTTAATTCTTTTCCATTCCATACAAATATTATTTCTTTCTGTTGCCTCCTTACTCTTGCTAAGACATCCAAAATGACACTGAATAGAAGTACTGTTAATTGACATATTGCAGGTCTCAAAGGGAAAGCTTTCAAAGTTATTACTAAATATGGATATTTACTGTGAGGCTTAATTTTGTTTTGTAGATACCTGTTATCAGATTAAAGAAGTTCACTTCTGTTACTAGTTTGGGAATTTTAAGGGGTTTTTATCATGACTAGTGACAAATTTTTATCAAATCCTTTTTCTGTACCTACTGAAATCACACATTTTTTTTCCTATTGATGTGGTGATTTAATGATTTTCAAATATGCTTTTTGCCTTGTAGTGTAATTTACCTGATAGTTATTATAGGTCAAGTATATTTTGTTCTATTCTTTTACCCTGAATGTTTCTACATTATCTTTATTTTTTTGATGTCTGCCTCTATAATAGTATATAGTTGTCATTTTTAAAATCCAACCTAACAATCTTGGTCTTTTAAGCAAAACCTTTAATCCATTTAACGTAACTACTGATATGTTTGTTTAAATCTACCATCTTACACAAATAGAAACATTTGTCCTTTTCTTTCTTTATTTATTTAGGATTTTTTTTTTAATTAAATTTCCACTTTCTCCACTCCATTAACATTTACTTTCTTCTGGTGGTTACCATAAAGATTGCAACATCTATCTTTAATTTATTAAAGTCTAAAACTAATTGATATTTTTACCCACTTCTTGACAACAGAAAAAAAGCCTTACAAATGTTTAACTTCATTCCGCACTAGAGAAAATACTTTGTTCTGGATTTTAATTTCACAGATTTTTATATCTCATATTGTTTTACAAAGTTAACATTAATTTATCTACATAGTTACATTTCTTTTGCTCTTCCTTCATTTCTATTATCTGATTATTCCAATGGGATCATTTTCTTTTTGCCTAGAGAATACCAGTTAGTATTTTTTAGTGCAGATAATGAACAATCTCACTTACGTTAAAATTTTTTATTTTTGAAGGATACTTTTGCTGGGTATAACATTTTAGGCTTGTAGTTATCTCTCAGCCTTTAAAAGACATCACGCCATAATCTTTTGGCTTTGCTTTTGTTTCCTCTCCTCTCTCTTGAAAACTCAGCTGTTAGACTTACTGTTGCATCTTTGAAGGTAATCTTTATCTTCCTGTCCCTCACCCCCGGCCCCCCCTTTTTTTTTTTTACAATTCTCTTCTCTAGCTCTGGTTTGCAATGGTTTTATTATGACGTACCCAGGTATGATGTGGCAGGTATCCTGCTCAAGGTTCATCAGACTTACTGATTCTGTGCCTTAATGTCTTTCATCACTTTTGGAAAATTCTTGGCCATTGTATTTTCAAATATTGCTACTGTTCTATTCTCTTTCTTGCTTTGTGATTACAATTTGTTGATAATTTTAGGCCTCTCATTGTATCTCTTATATCTCTTACTATACTTTATTTTTCATCCTTCTAATTCTCCATGCTTCATTCTGGATATTTACTTCTAATCTACAATTCAGCTCACTTAATTCTCTTCAGTTATGTGTAATCTGCTACTAAACTCATCCATTGTATTTTTAATTTTTATTATTGTACTTTCTCAGTTCTAAAATTTCAATTTGGTTAATTCCTAATAGGTACCAGTTTTCTGCTTAAATTCTCAATTTTGTTTTTAATCTCCTTGGACACATTAATATTACATACAATCATTTCAAAGCCTGTGTCTAATAAATCCATTATCTAGAGTCCTTTTTGGTCTATTTCAATTGCCTGTTTTTCTTTCATGGTGTCTTGTTTCCTTATGTGTCGCCTCTTGTTTGATTGCAAACCAGACGATTGCTTCTAGGGGAGCTAGTGGCACTAGTAAATCCTAACAACCTTAGTTCAGTTTCACGAATTAAAATGGTTTGAAGTTGGGCTTTATTTCCTACAAGAGCTGATCTACTTCACTTTCATCATTCTTCTAGGAGCTTAAAACTAAAGCATGCAAGAAGGGGCTATCAGACCCCCCCTGTA
>NW_017731386.1:5948497-5949817 GCF_001890085.2 Hipposideros armiger
GGGCTTATGTTTGGGGTAGGGCTTATATTACAAGCATCCTGAAAAATCATGCTAGGGCTTATTTTATGGTTAGGTCTTATTTTGGGGAAAACAGTATGTGCAAGTGCTGTACAAGTATTTATTACGTTAAAAATATGAAACTATACTACATACTATTTATATATAGATATGAAGTACTTTTAAAACATAACAGAAAAATTTACATTTCATGAAGCAGGTAGAAACCAAACTATAAGAAGAGAAACACAAGTACAAAAAAGAGATAATATACTGTATGTGAGAATATTTTGTTTACAAAATTTAGCTGAAACAAAATACATATTAGCCTTAGAACTACCATACTCTTTATAGAATACAGAACTACCAATTACTCTTTACAGAATATCAGTTACTGAAAGTACCTGAAAAAAATATAAAGTCATTCAGCTTAAAAATTATAAGCAGAGCAACTTCCACAAATTCATCAAAATCATCTAGAAAAGCTTATCTGATATGAGAAAATAGAATTCTACTAAATACATGACTTTAATCTGTTTCCAAAATTTAATTAGCATTCATTAAAAGGAACAGTTTTAAAAATGAGCAAAAATAACTTTCAGCAATTAGCTAGAGAAAGAAGGGAATTAAACCAGAGGACCTGGATTCAAACCTGATCCAATTATCTGGGGCTACAGCAATCTCTCTGAGGCACTTGAACAGCTACCGTCCTCATGGGACTGATTATTTTTTAAACGAAAGTTAAAATTACTCTAAAAACTACAAAGAATAAGATGCTGATGTTATACTAAACATCTCACAAGTATTTATATGTATTAAAATGATAAATTCCAGGTTTTTGTGTCTACATTTTTAAAAAGTCAGACAACAATGATAAAGACTTAGTAATAAAAAAGTTCAAGAGTAGCTGAAAGACAGTGTAGGATTTCTCCCTGGAAGGAGGAAAGGAAGGCAGGGAGGAGAGGAGATGGGGAGATGGGGAGAGGAGGAGAGGAAGAGAGGGAGGGAGGGAAGACGGGAGGAAGAAAAATACCTATATGAGATTAAGAGAATAGATTCAAGCAGTCCAAAGTCTGGCTGATAGGAGTTCCAAAAAGAGAAAACAGACAGATGGGACAGATAATAGACCTGTTCAATGATGATGCACACGAGGGGCCATATTTCACACCTTTACTACCACAACCACACCATTTACTGACTTCAAAATGTCTTTTATCTACCAACCGTAGGAAAGAGAGGGAACAGAGGAATACAGTTAATGACACCACAGTGATGCAGTCAGCGAAATGCAGGCTGAAGAAAGATACAAGACACTACCTCAGC
>NW_017731386.1:5954295-5956010 GCF_001890085.2 Hipposideros armiger
AGGAATGTAAATTGGTACAACCATCTTAGAAAAATGCTTGGCAGCACATGCTAAATGTATATAAATGTACATCCTAGTCCTTTTCCCTAATACATACCAAATAGAAATAAAAGCTTAATTCCTCCAAAAGACATGCACAAGAATGCCACAATAGCTTAATTCATAATAGTCAAAAAGTGGATGCAACCCAATTGCCTATCAATATGTAAATAAACTATGGTATATTCACATTAAACCACTACATTGCACTGGAAAAGAATAAACTTCTGATACACACAACAACATGTATTTCAAAGACACAACCGAATATATGCCATACGGATCCATTTATAAGAAGTTCAAAAAAGGCACAAAACTCATCTATGTGTAGAGAGGTCAAAACAAAGGCTGCCTCTCTGGATGGGAGTATTGACTGGAAAGGAACATACGAGAACTTTCAGGGTTGATAGAAATGTTCTGTATTTTGATTTGGATGATGGTTAAACAGATATATACATATGTAAAAATTCAGTAATCTGTACACTTACAACTGTATGCTTGACTGTTTTAAGTTACATAGCACGTAAAAGACTCTTTTAAAAAGTTGATCATATGAATGTTTTGATAATAATGAAGTTAAAAACCCCTACCATCTTAATCTATTAAGATAAACAACTACTTCCCAAAGCATGAAATACATAGTTCTAATGATCAATAGTAACTTAAGGTGTTATTTTATCAGCATTTAATTATTTCTAAGTGGGATAAGTAGTAAATTAGTGATATAACATTCATTTCAAGAACAGTCAACACTGAAGTGCAATATATTGGGAATTCAGAACATACTCTTTCATTCAAATTAAATACTATCAGGACAACAGTAAGTACTTACCCTTCTAATCTAACATCTGGTAAAGATCTGTTGAGTGCAATCATCTCACTCGCCATTAAATTGAACTGATTGATTTTAAACATCTCTTTCATCTTTTCTTGATCCTCTTTAGGAATGACGACTGGTTTCCCCATTTCTCCAGGACCTTCATGAGGCTTTTGTACTGGCTCTAGAACTAAGAATAAGGAGGAAACTTAACTAACAATTTTATAGCAATCAATTCATGTTTCTGTTAATAACATTTGAGTTAAAACTGTGCCCTCAACAACAAGGGCCATTTCTGAGCCCATCCTCTCCCATTCTGCAACACCTCCTAGGGGTTTCCCTGTCCTCCACTTCCACACTAGTGTCCTGACTCAAAACCTCCTCCCCTTGCACCACTCACCTGAATCACTGCATAGCTTTGGCACACCCATCCCTAATATTGTTACGACATTAGCCTCCCTAAAGCATAGCCTTCATTGTGTTATTCCCATGGTCTCCAAAGTCCAATCTCTTTAATGTGGAATTTAACCTAACTTGCCAAACTTACCAGCCCTTTGCTCTCCACCACCCTCTCCCCAGTACTTCATCCTCAAATAGCAACTCACTCCTTTCTTCCAAATCTACCTCACGTTTTTTGGCTTTGGTGCCTTTGCTCACACAGGTCCCCTCCCTTGGCAACTCCTTCCCACTCCTAGCTCTGCAGTATCAAACACTGATTTCTCTTCAAGGCCCAGCTAAAACGGCTTCGCTTGCCTATAACTTTTCTGAATCTCTCCATTTTCTGCTGTTGACTAACACATCATTTCATCTAAGGTTCTTCTGTCTCTAGTCAATTGGTATCTCTTACTGTAATAATTGC
>NW_017731386.1:5958930-5963993 GCF_001890085.2 Hipposideros armiger
CACCTCTGACGCTTCCTAGCAGTCCCCTCCACATCACCACTGCTTTTCCTCTTGCTTCCAGACATCGTGGGCTCTGACTGAGCACTGTACTACTGTACACTATCACACTGTACAGTAAGCACACAGCAGCACAACTGTGACAATGTCTGGCAGACACGTGAGCTACTTCCGCGATTTGTTTGCATCTACGAATGTTTGTAATGTGAGGTCCGTTTGTATCTGTGAAAGTTTGCAACTCAAATGTTTGTAAGTCGGGGACTTACTGTACTCCACTCAGCATTATGGCATTAGACTAATCTGTACAATTTTGATAATTCCAACTATGAGAGTCCTTGTATATTTGGTAACATAATATAACTCCCAGAAAACTAACTACATTTAACATTGAACACAAAAATTGAATTTAGCAATTCTATACATGCTACTTTAATACTTTTAACTGTTGGAAGAAACCACTAGAGAATTGTTGGATATGTTCACCATATATAGGAAACCAGAGATTACTATTAATCTAAAAATGATAAAATTTTATAGTATCCAAATTAGTTAACAAAAATCCCTGTAACATATTTGTCAAAATTAGTAATATTATAATAAAATGTCACTCACCATCCCCAGCAGGAAGTCCTCTCTCCTTTTTTTCATCACATTTGTTGCATTCACTGAAGTAAAGCAGCAGGAACATATCCAAGAGTACCCAAATCAAGGAGGTGGCTAGGACCACCTTGCAATATGCAAATTTTCTCATGGCACTTTAAGTCAAATGCAAAATTTTAAAATATATATATATAAATATACAAAGATCATGAAAATTTTTCCAATCCAGTTTCATCAGAAATCGCATTCATAACCTATAGAGNAGGAACTGAATTAAGGGGTCGCGGCATTAGGAAGGTTGAGAACCGCTGCTCTACCTGGTTGTCAAATAATAAACTGTGTAGGGAAAAAAGAAGATGGAGAAGGAACCTACAAACTAAAAGAGACTAAAGAGACAATCTGTGGACCTTATTTGGATCCTGATACAAACACTATAAAAAAAAGAAAAATATATGACATAACTAGGGAAACTTGAACACTAACTGGGTATTTCATGGTATTAAGGAATCACTGTTAATAATTTTTAGACATGAAAATGTTATGATTTTTCTTTTTTTTATGAGTCATTATCTTTCAGAGATACATATTGTAATATTTATGAATTGTATCTTTGCCTGGGCCTGGGGAATCTGCTTCTAGTCTCACCTAGTTGATCACAAAAGGCCATACACCACAAGCTATACAGCTGCTTCTGTCATGTTGGCTAACTTACCACAGAGCCAATGAGCCAAGTGAGAGTAAAAGACCAAATTATAAACCACAGTGTATTTTATAACCTAGTCCTGAAAGTGACACTCTATCACTGCACTGTGTTACAGATCAACCCTAGTACAACATAGGAGGAGACTATACAGAGGTATCAATGCCAGGAGATGGAGATTGTCAGGGGACATCTCTGAGGGTATAGTACAAGACTATTAGGAATTGTTGAAGCAAGATGATGAATACATGCGGGTTCATTATATACTATTATCTCTATTTTTGTATACATTTGAAACTTTCCATAATAAAAAGTTTTTTTAAAAAAGGATACCATCACGGAGACGGAGCAAGAAGGTATAAAAAGACTACTCAGTGGTAGTGACTTTGTGACCCCTCTCCCCACGCGACCCAGTCCCATAAAGACCCAATGGTTGGCCAGGACTGTGTACTAGCAGCTTGCATGAAACAGAATTTTTTCAAGTATGAGGGGTCCTCATCAAGCCCGTAATTCAGGGCATAAGCGTATGTATCACACCTTTTAAACACTGTTCTTAACTTCATGAAGTTGTTCAATGTTCAAAAACTGGTGACTTATAATACACTTAAAAGATACTCATTAGTAAAAGTGTCTTCAAAAACCAAATAAAAGATTTAAAAAAAACCAAAACACTTAATAAGATATATTGAGAGTGGTTATATGCTCAGGGGAATTATTAAAATTACTAAAATAACTCTACAAGAAACAATAATAGTTGAGACTCTTAAATATAGGCATTATTAAAATTTTAACTGTAGGTTTCCCTGAAGAGTCTAGCTTTCTTCAATAATTCTTAAATTGTTTAGGAAAGTATATATAACTTGTGAAAATCTAAGATTGCAATGAAGCTTCTCTTAACTAATGTCCACTTAACCAATTACTGGATGAACAGATACTGTCCATACCTTCAGTTTAATTTTCACATGCGCAATATTCAATGGTTGTCTTATTATGACTCATTCACAGCTCTGCCATGTAGTGAACTATGATTATTTTTGCTTTCTCTGAAGAACTTAAGTTTTCCCTGGAGTTAATGATTGCTTTTTTTCCCTTGCTATGGTTTTCTATGTATTTATTAATAATTCAATCCCAAACTCTCCATCAGGTGTTGAAATCACTTCTAAACACCTTCAGCTATACCAGCTATGACTTCAATGACATCTTGAAGTCTCTGCTGGAGTGTTTTCTAACCTGCTCCCATCTGGGCTGGTTGCCTCTCTGCCTGCCTAACTCTCACCCAGGGCTCTCCCTTCACCATCTTACAGGGATTCCCGCCATCTCTCACACAGGCCGGATCTCCTGTCTTCCACATTGTGTCCTTCTTTTCCTTGGTTTAAGTATTCATTTGGTAGAGCACACTCTCCAGAATTTCCTGAGAAAGGGTGCATGGTAGTTCAATGTTTTGAGACCCTGTATTTCCAAAAAAGTCCTTATTTAACCTGTGCATTTGATTGTGAGTTTGGATGGATATAAAATTCTAGTTTGGAAACTATTTTCCTTTAGAATTTTGCTCCTGTTTCCAGAGTTGCTGCTAAGTTTGAAGACATTCTGATAAATAATCCTTTGATTATGACCTGCTTCCTTCACTAGAGAAACTTATAGTTTCTCTATTAAAAACCTAAATTATTGGTCTTTGGGAAAGGAAGATGCCCAGTGTTCTAAAATTCACAATGCTGTGGGTGCAGTCTATTTTCATCTATTGTTCTGAAGACGTAGTGGGCTCTTTCAATCTGAAAACCTATATAGTCCAGCTCTAGAACATCCTGTGGATAAATTTTCTCTCCCATTTTTTTTTGATGTTGTTCTCTTTGACTTCTATTAATCAAATATTGGCCCTCCTTGACTGTCATGTCAATTTCATATGCTTTTTATTATTGCCCATCTCCTCGGTCCATTTTCATGGAAGATTTCCTCCCAACCTGCTACTAAATTTTTTTTTTTATTTCCAAAAGTTTTTTTTCTCAGTGTATCTTTTTAATAGTATCCTATTCTTGTTTTATAGTTGAAATGTTTTCCAATTTAATTGGGATTATTATTTTTTAAGTTATCTTCTCCCTGAATAGTCCTTGCTTCCTCCACATTGCTGTTTGCTTTAGACTGACTATACTTTTCATGTTTGAGGGTTTCCTCTGACGTCTAGTAGTTCTTGGTTATCTGTTTGTTATAAAAAAGGACGATCAGGGCCGGCCGAGTGGCGTGTTGGTTAAGAACTGGCTTGGGACGCCAGAGGGCCCNGTTTTTATGCCCTAGCACCAAAAGGCTGTCAAAAGCACTATTTAACAATCTGGATTTAGCAGATGCTGCTAGATAAAAAGTAGCCTCCAAATTCTAGGCTCTTTTCTCTGGGTTGCCATCTTCTCCCACATTTTGGCTCTGTAATTCTTCACTCCCTTCTAAGCTCTGCCTTCTAACTTCTAGATGTTTTCAAGCAGATGATTTTTATAATTTTTCCTTTCTAGGTGTCCTCAACTACAGAGTTGGTCTAGATCACCAAGGCCACCATTACAGAAAATAGAAATCTTCCCTATTCTTTTATTCAAGGTTTCATTCCTATCACTCCACAGAAACAATTTTGTCCAAGTTCCAACAACCTCCACTCACTGAAATTCACTGGTCAACTTAGAGACCTCAACTTACTTTACCTTTCAGCAGCAGTTAAAATAGTTCACCACTTCCTCCTTGAAACACTGCTTGGCTTGTTAGGCATTATATATTTTTTCCCTCTTATCTAACCTTTTCTCAGCCTTGTGCTAGAAGTTCCTCCTCTTCTCAATCTTTAAAGGCTTAAATGTCAGTCACCTAATCTCTTTTGCATCTCATCCACTCCGAAGGCTACCTTAACCAGTCCCATATCTTTAGATTCCACATCCCTTCATGACTACAGCTTCAATCTCTCCCCCGAACTCCAGGATTTTATATGTGCTAAGAACTCTTGATTTCTATACTCATGTTTCTACTTTCCTCTTATTTCCATCTTGGTATTACTTTAATTCAGACAGCTGCTCAGGCCTGCATTCTTAACTCCTCTTTTTCTCTTTTACACCACATCCAACCCATCAGCATTGATAGATTACATCTTAAAAATGCAGTCAGAATTTGAAAACTTCTTCACCTGTGCCAGCTTAGTCCGTGCCACTATTATGTCTCACTCATGCCATTATTTACTCTGTATGAAGAGAAATGTAGTCTCTCATCTACTGCAGCTGGAAAGTGTACATTGGTACACTGTAGGTGCAATTTTTGAAAAATAATTTAATGAAATAAAAAAAGCACATACCTTTCAGTTCCATAATTTCACATCTATAGTCACATGGTTCTGACCATAACCCATAACAGATATATTTTGTTAATCTAGCATATACCTACTGAAACAATGATTAATGGAATACTTTTACTACATAAGACATACTCTGATATCTTCTATTTCACTAATTAAAATGCTAACAGGTACTCACTAAATTGATTTCATGATCCATTAATGACTAAAGGGCCAAATATATTGGTATATTCCTACAATGAATTCTACAAAGCAGTTAAAATGAATGACCTAGAATGACATATATTGACATGGATAAATCTCAAAATCAATGCTTGAACAAAAAAAACTTTTTAAGTTGCAGAAGATACCATGTATTCCCGAAAATAAGACTGGGTCTTATATTAATTTTTGCTCCAACAATCTATATTCATTTATTCATGTACAAAAATCTACATTTATTCAAACAGT
>NW_017731386.1:5967081-5968848 GCF_001890085.2 Hipposideros armiger
GAATGCAAAATGGTAGAGCCTATCTAGAAAACAGTTCTGGCAGTTTCCTCCCACACAAATCAGCAATCCCATTCCTAGCTATTTACTGAAGAAAAAGGAAAACATGTATCTACACAAAGATCTCTACACAAATCTTTATAGTAACTAACAATAATCATCATCAATATCTGGAATAATCCAAATGTCCATCACCTGAAGAATAAACAAATGGTGGTACATCTGTACAGTGAAATACCACCAGCAATCCAGCAATAAAAAAGAAACTCTTGATATGCATCCAATAATGGAGGAATCTCAAAAGCATCATGCTAAGTGAAAGTAATCAGTCACAAAAGGCTGCATGCCATTCCATTTATATGACCTTCTGGCAAAGGCAAAACTATGGGAACAAAAATCAGATCAGCAGTTACCAGGGGCTGGGGAGAGAGTAGGGGATTGCCCTCAAAAGCACATGAAGAAATTTGTGATAATGAAGACATTCCATATCATATGACTATGTCCATTTGTCCAAACTGAAAAAACTACGCCCCAAAGGGTGAATTTTGCTCTACATAAATTCAACCACAATACACTTAAAAATAGAGAAATGGGGTGGGGTGGGGAGAGAGGTTCCACGGTATTTCAAAGAAAGAATGCCAATTTTAGAAAGAGAAAAATTGTATGTTTCCTCAAATGACACATACCATAATACAAGTATATCTTGGAAGTCACTAAAAGCTCAGAGTTTTGTCCCAACCACAATGATTAAAATCTTCCATTTGAAACGCATTTAACTATTAATTTTAATGGTTATAAAATTAGAATTAATGTCAAAGTATTGAGATCAACTGTATCAGTAAACTTTTGATCCTACCTACCACCCTGCTAAGCTGCCCCTACATTCTTTACCCAAAGAAAATATGAGGTAATAAATGTTTGTTGTTTAAAGCCATTAAGTTCAAAGGTAAATTGTTACTCATCAATAGACAACTTCAACAGCAAACTAGGACTAGAAATGAAATTCCTTAACCTACAGTAAACATATTTAACGACGGAACTTCTGATGCATTTCGGTACATTAATAAGATGAATTATGCATCCTCCAATTTCACATTGCACTGGAGGTCTAAGCAATAAGACAAGAAAAAAGAATTAGAAAATAAAGAGACAAAATAATCTCAGCAGACAGTATGATTTCTATACAGACATTCTAAAACAATCAAGAGATAAACGATTAGAGCTAATTCATGATTTCATCAAGGCTGCTGAATACAAGATGACATATAACATTAATCATGCTCCTGTGTGGCAATAATTAAATAGAATATGCAAAAGAGTAGTGGTGAACACACAATGCAACATATAGATGATGTATTATAGAAATGTACACTTGAAACCTATATAATTTTAGTAACGAATGTCACCCCGATAAATTTAATAAAAAAATTTTTTTTAAATATATAAAATAAATCACATTGAAAATAGCTATAAAAACTACAATATTTGGAGATAAACTAAGCAAAATATGTGCAAGACATGAGGAAAATTGTGTAGCTTTATAGAAGGATATAAGAGAACACCTGACTAATGTATAGATACACCATGTTCAGGAAAAAACCCAACTTCCTCCCAAAATTAATCTATAAATTTGATATAATTTTACTGAGGTAAAATTGACATGTAACATAATTTAATTCTAATCAAAACACAAATGAAGCTTGGGGGACTGGATTTATTATAAAGCAGAAGTATCTAAAACCATGTCGTACTCAGAAACAAACACATATA
>NW_017731386.1:5971373-5972379 GCF_001890085.2 Hipposideros armiger
TGTTATTACAAGCAGTACTGCTATGAACATTCCTCAGCATGTCTCCTGGTACACACATGCTAGAGTATTTATTTAGAGCAGGGGTCAGCAAATTTTTTTCTGCAAAAGGCCGGATGGCAAATATTTTAGGCTCTGCAGGACATAAGATCTCTGTTGCAACCACTCAACTCTGGTACCACAAAAGCAGCATAAATGATATGTACACAAGTAAATGTGACAGTATTTCCATAAATAAAACTTTATTTATGGACACTGAAATGTGCATTTCATATAATTTTCACATTACAAAATATTATTTTAGATGTTTTAGCCATTTAAAAAATGCTAAAAAATCTTTTGTAACTATGAGTTGTCACACCAATCCCTGATCTAGTGTATATTCTTAGGGGTATCAGGTCATAGGGTATGCATATTTTAAACATGACTAAATATGACCAATTTGTTTTCCCAGGTGGTTGAATCAAAATGAGAGCTAGGGAGGTATTATATCTTTGGCAACACTTATTGATATCAGACTTTTTATTTTTTGGCAATCTGGTGGGTGTGTAGTTGGTATTTTAATTTGAATTTCCCCACCATCTCTGACCTTACTGGCCATTCCATTTTCTTTTCTCTAATGTGTCTATTGAACTCTAGTTTACTTTTCAACTGAGTGGGTTGTTTTGTCTTTTTCCTATTAGTTTGTAAAGATCTCTCTACAGTCTGGATTCTAATCTTGTGTCAGTACATGTACCGCAAGTATCTTTTCCCAGTTTATATAGCTTATCTTCTTAATAAGAGGTGTCTTTTATGGTTCACATTTGCTGTCTTAAGAAATTCTTCTCTATGTAGAGATTAAAAATAATGTTTTAATGTCTAAATATTTCAGTTTTACCCTTCAGGTTTAAGTAGAGATTCAATGTCATTTTCTTCCATGTGGACAACTAACTGTTCCAGTATTATTTATGAATGAACTAACTGTCCCAGTTCATTCTCTCCCCTAACAGTGTGCAATGCCAACTTTATC
>NW_017731386.1:5976889-5984875 GCF_001890085.2 Hipposideros armiger
TGCCCTTAGGCTGCTTGACACTCTACACACACACACCTTGGAAATTCACCAGTTGTAAAGCTTCACCCACCATGTGACAATGGCTCCCATATCTGTATCTTCTTCTAGGGACTCTCTGGTTAGACTACAAGCTCCTCTAGAATGAAAATTATGTTTTCTCATACTTGAGCCCTAAAAATCTTATGAAATGTCTGAAGACAGCCGAAACTCATATACAAAACATCCCCACCTCAGGGTCACTCTTTGTCATTTCCTAATGCTTTATTTTCCATTCTAGCACCAAATACTAATATATACCATAATATATATTAATCAGTTTATTAATTATCTTGTAAGCTTCATGAAGGCAGAGACTTTATTTTGTTTAATGTTATTACTACACCACCTGGAATAGTACCTGATACATGGTAGAAGAGTTCAAAATTATTTGTTAAATGAAAGAAAATACCAGAAAATACCATGCAAGAAGGAATAAAGGTAACTGAAATTAAAGCATTTTAAGCTGGTTGTGTTTAGGTTATAGGGTAGACATATTTAATTGACTTTAGACTTTTTAGGATCAAATATTATTGAAAATTAAAAGGTAAACTAATTAAGTAAAAAGAACGTGTAATGTAAAAACTAAAGCTGAAAAAAGAGAGAATAAGAAAATCAATCAATTCAAAAGAAAATGGGAAGGAAATTTAAAATCAGAAAAAACCCACAAATATAAAAAGCACAAAATGAAATGGTAGGAATAAATCTCAAAAGATAAAATGATTAACTGTATCCATTAAAAGATAAGTTGTCAGATTGGATTTTTAGAAGATGTGGTACATATATCCAATGGAAGCTACTTGGACATAAAAAAGAAAGAAATCTTACTATTTGTGACAACATGGATGGACTTTTGGAGGGTATTATGCTAAGTGAAATAAGTTAGTCAGAGAAAGACAAATACCATATGATCTCACTTATATGTGGAATCTAAAGGACAAAATAAAGAAACAAACAAAATAGAAACAGACTCAGATACAGAGAACAAACTGATGGTTGCCAGGTTGGAAGGGGTTCNATTGGCATTGAGTCTAATGAGTTTCCCTGGCTGACAACACTTCACATGTGTCGTCACAATTCATTGCTGGAGGAATAAAGCACACCCTGAGTGACGCCACTGGGAGAGGACTCATGGAAGCTTATGCATGGTTTCCTCCAGGCTTCACCCCATGCACTTTTCCCCTTTGTTAACACTGCTTTGTATCCTTTTGCTGTAATAAATCTTAGCTATTATTATGACTACATGCTGAATCCTGTGAGTCCTCCTAGCCAATCACTGAACCTGGGGTTGGTCCTGGGAACGTACAACACACTCAGCATATTAAAACAAAAGTGAACGTCTACTAGGCCAAATGCTAAAATTCAAATTTGGGTTCAAATTTCAATTCCAGCACTTAATCAGCTGTGTAATCTTAGCAGTATTACTTTATTTGTAGAAACATGGGCCTCTTTATTCCTCTAAATGAGAAAAATGTACCCACCTTATAGTCATTACACTAAATTAAATGAGATAATGCACAATACACAGATACCACAGTAAACAGTCAGTAAATATTAAATAGTATTTTTAGAGGCATTTTCTTAGATGAAACAAAAAAATCAGGAACCTTTTATATTTGTACTGATGCAATGAGAATTCAAACAGCCATTTGGAGTACTGGAAAGAGATGCTAAGAGACCAAGTTTAACCCTGTATCTTCAGTACTGGCTCTATGAGTGATTTCCGGTCCACATGACAGAATTATTTGGTAAGTTAAAACAGGTTAAACCCTATATAATAAGTATCTTTTTATTTCTAAACCTGGTCTTCATTTAGTCTTCAAATTAACCTCCCTAATGAGAAGGGAATGACTAATTTATTAGCAATGGACCATGCTAGTTAAATTTCTCAAATTACTAAAATGAACTTTAAGTTCAAGCCATTTTCTTGTCTGTATATGAGGCAAAAAGTCCAATCAACAAAAGTCTGAAACCTACAGAGCTACAAGGACAAATACCAATGTAAGTAGACGTGCAACCCTAAAGTCATTCAGTCCCAGCTATCGACTTACCCCAAAGTGGTTTTTCAAATGAATTCGTATCCCAAATCCAAATGTCCCACATCTCCTGTTGAAAAATAAATTTCCTAAAATCAGTTTATCACAGAACTCTATCCTCCCCCACTTTACCTCAGCTACCCTATTCCATTGGACTATAGGCCAGCCACCCCCTAAGGGCAAGGACCATGTCTACTTCCCCAATGCTGAGCACGATACCAGGCACAAAGTAAGCATTCAGTTAATGTCTATTACATGAATGAGTGAATCAATGAATAAAGTATTACTGACGTCCAATAACTTTCCAGATGGGCAGGCCAAAGACACATGAACAGTACCTGTGGCAGCTCTTGTTTGTTCCTTATCCCGCCCACAGCCCCCATGTTTTTCACAGCATTAGACCTCCAGTTGAATTCAGGTGATCATGCTGTTAGGCTACCTATTCTTGATTGGTCCAAGCCAACCACGGCTGTTCTATTTCTCTTGCCAATTCAAGTGACCAAATTTCAACCAACGGGACAANACAGTCCCTTGGCTCTAGGCTAGGGATGAGAAAGACCAAAAACAACTTACAGACTAAATGGAAATATCTGTTGTCAATCACTTTTCCCTATTTTTCCTTCTCCTCACATCCCCCAGAGCTCACTGCCATACTTTCCCTCCTCCACAACTCAATCATCTGGGAAAAGAGAAGGAAGAAAAAAATACCAAAGGACAACAGCACCCTAAGATGAAATTTACTTTTCTTTTCCAATTGCAAACAGGAAGGTTCTTTGAAGAACTACTTCACTTAAACACTGTCTGATGTTACTTGGATATTAACTTAAGTGACATTTTGAAATCTAAAAAGTTTAAAATTTTGTTCGACAGACCAAATAAAAACAGAAATTAGTGATGGGGGTCGATTTTGGCCCAAGATAATAACCTGAAATATTTAGCTACCATGTGGAAAAAAAAATACCCGTTATTATATTAGTATGTTACAGAAAAACAATGGTCTAGCTAGTCATGAAATCTAGTTAATAGATTTATCACAGGTACCACGCACTGAAAACTACACATATTCTTCCTTTCCTTAACTAGTCAGCAATTTGATACATTCGTTTGTATCTGTGATTGTTCTTTTTCTCCTAATTTGGTTTCTCTCTTATTTGGTTTTACCCTCAAGCCACTTAACTTCTTTTCTTAGCTTATAACTTTAGTGGTTGTTCTGCATTCTCTCCTGCTGATCTTACTCAACTTTCTGGGCCCCTGCCTTTTGTTTCTGGGAGTAGCTATTCTAGGCTTCACTCTTTCAATTCTGTCTTCCCCTAGTCTCAGATTCCTTCTGCACTGATGATAGTTAAGATCCACACTGGGAGATAACAAACATCCCAAGTGCCTTTACTCGGAATTTTTTTCAGCTCTTTGGGGGCAGACTATAGGATGTGCTTCCTGCTCTCAGAACCAAACAAAACCCACTGCAATTTGGAAGTTAACAATGCAATAGAAAGTTAAGTAAATTGTTAAAAAAAGTCCCTGAAATAACTCAAAACATATCTTCTGCATGATTTTTAAAAAATTCTACCTAACCCAAAATTGTAATCTAAAACCTCTAAACACTTGGGTTATCCCTCCTTTCCTTCTTACATACACTGAACAGTTGCACATTTGTCCCTATTACCAATAGAAACATAACTAAAAGATAAATTTTTGCAAACGACTTCTCTATTTCGGCTTTAGAGAATTTAAGAATTAAGTTCATCTATGAGCAAAATTTTCCCAACACAAATGCTATTATATNAGCTGAGCCGTCAACAGGTGGCAGGATGGCTCAGCTGGTGAGAGCACGTGCTCCTAACAACAAGGTTTCCAGTTTGACTCCCACGTGGGATGGTGGGTTATGCCCACCCACAACTAAGGTTGAACAGGGCACCTTGAGCTGAGCGGCACAAGCTGCCGACGGGCGGCCTGATGGCGATTGGACTTGGAGCTGAGCTAGCTGCACCCTCCACAACTAAGACTGAAGGACAACAACTTGGCTGTTCCCCTTCCCCAACACTGTTTCCCTTTTCCAATTCCCCACTAAAATCTTTAAAAAGAAAAAAAAATGTACACAATTTGGGAAAACATAAAATTGCAAATCTAAGTCCACTGAACCTTAAGCAAGACAAATGCAAAGAAAATCACACCTAGAGCACATCATATTCAAACTGCTGAAAGTTAAGGGTACAGTGAAAATAGCCACAGGAAAAACAACATACAATACATAGAGGAAAATGTTGACTTCTCATTACATGAAACAAAGACAGGCTCAGGTAGAAAAGTCAAAACAACTCATCTCTTGCAGACCTATGCTAAAAGAAATGCTAAAGGAAGTTATTCAGGCAGAAGGGAAATGACACCAAATGGAAACTCAGATCTGTAAAAGGAAATGAAGATTACAGTAATAGTAAATATATGAATATAAAAGACTATTTTTCTCTCTTGATTTCTTAAAAGACATGACTGATTAAAACAAAAATTATAATTCTGTATTGTAAAATTTATTAATATAAAGACGTGATACATGACAAAATTAGAGCAAAGGATGGAAGTGTAAGTGAACTACACAGTTGCGAGGGACTTAAATTTCATGTGAAATAGAATAACCCAGCACCCATTCATATTTAAAACAAAAACAAGAGAAATCCTGGCAAATCTGAAATAGGAATGAACTTTGTTGACCTTGTAAAGGATATCTGCCCCAAATCTACAGTAAACAAAATACATACTGGTGACGTGTTAGAAATGTAACCGCAGAACCAGTTCAAAATTGTCCTTTCCTGTTTCTAACAAGATACTGCATTGCCTTTCAGAGGCAACAGACCAAAACACATATCATAAAGCTGAGCCGAATCATGCGCAGAGGAGAATGTTCTGAACCCAGAATCAAAATTTCACAGAACCAATGCACCAGTAAACAGTTGGAAATTGAACACTGGGACCCTTTCAGAAGTGAAGGAAGATCCGATGCTGAAGCCCCTTACCATAAAGGGCCAAGTTCCAAAGCTCTCCAATCAAAAACTGGATCACCAGCACTTCTACACAACAGCCTGTTTCCTCTGACCCTTAATCTTTGCCTTTAAAAACCCCTGATTAAAAGTCATCAGGGAGTTCGAGTTTTAAGTGATAGCTTTCCTTTAGCCTTGCTTGGTGCTCTACAAATACATCGGCTTTAATTTCTCCATTGAAAACCTCGATGTTCAGTGTTTGGCTTTGCTGTGTATCAGATGGGTTGATCCTCATTCGGTTCAGTTCCGTAACAGAAGTGTTCTTTTTAAAGTTAGGAAAAAGGGGTGTATCTAGGTTAACACACCTTTGAAATGCCCGAATACCCCTGGAAGGGGGTATTAATTAACCCTCAAGACAGCACATAATCTTAACTACCCTGTAATCCAATCCCTATCTTGATTTCTCCCACCTCCATGTAATCTTTCTTATGTTCCCTTCTTAATTTCAAATGCATAAAAGAAGTTGCATAACTTAATTTCAAATGCAGCATTGTTTGTAATGGCAAAAAAAATAAAAATAAAAAATAAAACTTAAATGTATATCAAGAAGAAAATGGATAAATGAACTGTGTGACAGAATACTATATAACAGTTAAACCAGAAATGTGTTTATCAACATGGGTAAACAGTGTTGAATGAAACAAACTATGCAGCATATGTGCACTATGTTCCATCATATAGTTTTAAAGCATATTAAATTCAGAAATATTGTTCATGGATACAAACATATATTATAAAGACAGAAAATATGCATGAGAATAATATATCAAATATATATATATATATATATATATATATATATATATATATATATATATATATATATCGTGGTTGTTATTTCTAAGGAGGGAAGGAAGGGCTTCAAGTATATTGTAAATTGGCAAACTGCTTAGTTGCTCACCTAATATCTACTTTCCTCTTATGAATCAAACTTCTGTTATTACTAAAACATAATTTGCATATCCCAGCCTGCCTTGCAGATTAAGGTGGCCAGTAAGATAAAATCAGAAATCACTGGGTGGGGCTATGGGAAAAGTATTGAAAGGGGAATGGCTTCACTGAGACATGGGTCCCTTTGCCCTTACATTTTAACTTCCTTTATCCTCCTGCCTGGAATGTGAATACCAAGGATAGAGCTGCAAGGACCTTCTTTGCAAACATGAGATGGCCTTGAGAATAAAGCCACAAGATAAGGACTGCAAAGCAGAAAGATAAATGGAGAAGGTCCTGATGACCACACAGGTACCAGATCCTGAGAGAANCAGAACTCTATCCTCCCCCACTTTACCTCAGCTACCCTATTCCATTGGACTATAGGCCAGCCACCCCCTAAGGGCAAGGACCATGTCTACTTCCCCAATGCTGAGCACGATACCAGGCACAAAGTAAGCATTCAGTTAATGTCTATTACATGAATGAGTGAATCAATGAATAAAGTATTACTGACGTCCAATAACTTTCCAGATGGGCAGGCCAAAGACACATGAACAGTACCTGTGGCAGCTCTTGTTTGTTCCTTATCCCGCCCACAGCCCCCATGTTTTTCACAGCATTAGACCTCCAGTTGAATTCAGGTGATCATGCTGTTAGGCTACCTATTCTTGATTGGTCCAAGCCAACCACGGCTGTTCTATTTCTCTTGCCAATTCAAGTGACCAAATTTCAACCAACGGGACAAAAGGGAAAGTCTACCAGGAAGCAGTCAGGAAAAGTAATGCTTTCTACAGATGCTGAAAGAGAAATTACTTTTCTGTCTTTAGATATTGTTTGTATAGCATACACAGAAGTGCTGCAGTCATCCAGAGGTCATGAGGGAAACCAACATGCTGAGGATGTCAAAGTGAAAACATGGAAAGCACAAGGGACCCTGATGAAATGGCATCACTGAGCAGAGCACCCCTGAAATCTCCTCTATCTTGTTATGTGAGATGATAAAACCCTCATCGTTTAGTTATTCTGTTATTACAGTCAAAAACATCCCAACATACCACTCTAGAATTTACAATTAGTGATTTAGATACATATGTATTTTGTGAAGAAAAAAATGAGATGTAAATCAGCTGAAAATCCAAATTAAGGAGTCTACTTTTATAGGAGATTGCATAGAAGCTGAATTTCAATAAAAATTTAACAGCTAACAAACTAAAACTTGGTATATAACATGCTAATCTTAGACATAGCATTATTTGATCTATCATAATCATATACCCCTAATTCATTCAAACTTTATAAGTATAAAATATGTGCAAGACACTATGCTAAGTAACCTGATATACAAAAATATGAAAAAGGCTCAGTCCCTGTCCTCAATAAGCTTGCAGTTTAGGAGGGAAAACAGATAATAAGGTAAATTTGTGTGGCACTTCACAATTTACAAAATGTTTTTATATCTTTGCAACAGGTACCAAGTTATACGAGGCAGAGGCTACTGTCCACAAAGGAGAGAAAGTGATAGGGGAGAATGACTGGGGAACTGATTTGAGTTAGGAAAAGGGCAAAAGGATATTTCAATGGGACAAAACTATGAGGTAAAATAGGGAGGCAGGCAAAATACAGGGAGTGTCTAGGGGACAGCAAACAAAAACTGGGAGAAATGGCTGAGGGGGTGAGTTCGGAACAAGGCTAATCTTGACTATCATGCTAAGAAGTTCGAAGAACAGCGGTCAGGGAGTCTTCCCATGTTTTCACTTTTAGTTCTTGAATACAAAATACCAAATCATTACAATAGTACACTGTGGTTTCAGAAAATTGACATCTTTTCTCCTAACCATGAACTCTGACACTAGGAAATACACTGCCACCATCAACAAAGAAAAACCCAGGAATCCTGGGGAGCACTTTCTGGTAAGTAAAGGATCAGGCAGAAACCCCCTCCAGGCCAC
>NW_017731386.1:5986625-5990834 GCF_001890085.2 Hipposideros armiger
AACATGGATGGACTTTTGGAGGGTATTATGCTAAGTGAAATAAGTTAGTCAGAGAAAGACAAATACCATATGATCTCACTTATATGTGGAATCTAAAGGACAAAATAAAGAAACAAACAAAATAGAAACAGACTCAGATACAGAGAACAAACTGATGGTTGCCAGGTTGGAAGGGGTTCAGAGGGTGGGTGAAAAAGGTGAAGGGATTAAGAAGTACAAATTGGTAGTTACAAAATAGTTACGGGAATGTAAAGTACAGCATAGGAACTTTAGTCAATAATATTGTAATCACTATGTATAATGCTGGGTGGGATACCAGACTAACTGGGGAGATTACTTTGTAAATTATATAAATGTCTAACCACTATGCTGTATACCTGAAACTAATATAAAATATTGCGTGTCAACTATAACCGAAAAAAATTTTTTAAATGATAAAAATTTTTTATTCAAGAAAGCTATATGCTATTTATAGACATACACTAAAAACATAAGGACTCAGAAAAGTTAAAAGTGAAAGCAACCTCACCAAAGAAAATATACAGATGGCAAATGAGCATATGAAAAGATGCTTCACATCATATGTCATCAGGGAAACGCAAATTAAAAAGATATACTACTACACACCTGTTAAAAATGGCCAAAAACTGAAACACTAACACCATCAAATGCTGATGAGGAACTCTCTCTCATCCAAAAAGAACTCTCATCTATTGCTGGTGAGAATGCAAAATGGCACAGCCACTTTGGAAAACAGTTGAACAGTTTCTTACAAATCTAAACACACACTTACCATACCATCTAGCAATCATACTCCTTGGTGTTTACACAAAGGAGTCGAAAACTTCTGTCCACATAAAAACCTGTACATGGATGTTTATAACAGCTTTATCTATAATTGCCAAAACTTGGAAGAACCATGATGTCCAACAGGCAAATGGATGTCCAATAATCTGTATAGCCAGACAATGGAATATTATTCAGCATTAAAAAGAAATCAGCTATCAAGCTGTGAAAAGACATGGAGGAACCATAAATGCATATTACTTAGTGAAAGAAACCAAGTTGAGAAGGCTGCATACTGTATGATCACAATTATTGGGTTATCAGAAAAGTCATGACGCATTTTTGCAATGAGAAACAGAAAAAATACGTCATGACTTTTCCAACAACCCAATATATGATATTCTAGAAAAGGCAAAACTATCGTGACAATAAAAAGATCAGTGGTAGCCAGGGGTGGGGATCAGGATAAACAAGCAGAGCACAGAGGATTTTTAGGGCAGTGAAAATACTCTGTATGATATTACAATGATAAACATATGCCATTATACATTGGTCCAAACCAATTGAATGTACAACACCAAGAGTGACCCTTAGGGAAACTATGGACTTTGAGTGATTATGATGTGTTATTTTAGGTTTATCCTTGATTAAAAAAAAAAAAGTACCACTCTGGTGAGTGTTGCTGATAATGGAGGAGGATATGCACATATGGGAGCAAGGAGTATATGAGAAATCTCTGTATCTTCCTCTCAATTTTATTATAAACCTAAAACTGCTCTAAAAAATAAAATCTTAAAAAAAGTGCAAGTATGAGAAATTTACACATAGAAAGGTGGAATAGTTTATACTGGACTAACCCTCCCACAAACAACAATTATAAACTCTGGCTAAAATACAAAAACAACTATTTGAAAGCAGTGGAGAACAACCAAAATGCAGAAACTAGAGAGAAACCAACTCTTGAAAAAGTGGAACTATACTAGGTGAGATATGCCTTTATACAGCTGCTTGTTGAGGGCAGACAGCAGCCTAAACTGTTCAGAGTAGCTGAAACTCAAGAAGGAAGTTACCGTAGTATTGAGACATCAAAGGATGAAGTTTGGAGCTAGCAGAGCAACTAGAAAGTGGGAAAGGAAATCCTAGAAAACAGGAAACCCCAAAATATATGTTTATAAACTCCACAATTCTTAGCTGAGCCCTGAATCACACAACACAGGAGAGACCCCAAAGAAAAGCAACAGCTAGATAGCTGAAAGAATATCGCTGTTGCACAAATGCAGGGGAGACAGAGTTTGGAGTTTAAGTCTAGCCACGTAACTGCCTGCCAGAACAACAAAAATCAACACACTTTAAGAGAAAAAAAAATTGAAGATCACAAAAACATATCACCCACAATATCCAGTTTACAATAAAAAAATTACATGAAAATGTGATCTACAATCAAGAAAAAAAGGAATCAATATACACCAAACACAAGATGACCCAGATGTTGGAATTAGTTGACAAGGACTATAAGGCAGCTACTATCAATATGTTCAAAGACCTTAATAATGACGAGAGGAAAATCTCATCAAACAAATGAAAGCTATAAAAAGAACTACATAGGACCAGGCAGAACACAGAAATACAAAGTCTGAAATAGAGCATTCACCTGACAGGTTTAACAGCAGATTAGAGACAACTTAAAAACAGATCAAAAGCAATGATCCAATCTGAAAATCTGACAAGAAAGAATAATTTTTTAATTAACGGACAGCCTCAGTGAGCGATGATGCAATAACATCAAGTTTAACATATGGGAAATGGGTGTCCCAAAAGGGAGCCCAGAGAAACTTATGCAGAAAAGTATATGTAAAAATAATAGTTGAAGGGCCGGCCGAGTGGCNTATCATGGAATAATTCTACTGTTCTGAGAAAATAAATTTTAAAAGTCATAAAGGTCATAAAAACAAAGTTGGTGATGAGGAGTTTAACTCAAGTTTTAAAAGTTAAGTTCCAAAATTTTTTTCAAAATGACATCATTTTGAAAATAAATTTTATGTCTACTATGTTGTTGTAGACATAAAGAAAAAAGTTTCAGTAGAGTCACAACTCATTACATGCTCTTTGGATATTTACTGAGTCCTGGACAACTATGTTCTTGATACTGACTACTGTACAAGCATGAAGGCAATGGTCCACACCAGGAAAGATCTTATCACACTGTCAACCACCAGTCTAAGAGACAAGCCATTCACAATACAAAAGAGAAACATCAATTCAGGAAACCTGGCAGGAAAAAGACATCCAGATAGGGAAGTTTCTAAACAGGTTTTATCAGAAGGCAATGTAAGACTAAACTTTCTACAAAATTTTCTTTAAAGTAATTTTTTTCTATAGTTTTTTTCTGCCTCTCTTTTACTTAAAACCCTTTATGGCTTCCCACTGTCTTTCTGTTTCATTCTAAAGAATACTGTTACTGCAGGACCCAAACCTGCGAGTCCTCACTAAAAAAATTCCATGGTCAAATAAGTTAGGGAACATTATATACGCAATTTGCCCTGAGAGATACATACTATATATTATCACATTAAAGGGTCTGTGAAGTTCTGCAATAAGGAAACCTATTTAATTTTGTTAACTCAGAATTTCTCATTTTCAAGCATGGAACTTTACCTAACTACTTTTTCTTTCTTTTTTGTATAACATAGAACAGGTCTCAAACAGCAATAAATAAAGTAGTAAAGACTGGTTTCAAATCCTGCAATCAGGCAATTTTTAAGCTATGGATTATTTTCTTTCTGCAAAATTGATATTTCTGTGAATCTGCAAATTCCATGAAAAAAGAGATCCCATTGTGTTTAAAACTCTCATGAGGGAGGCCTTTATAAAGTGAGCGTTAATTCTGTAATATCTTGATTTAACTGTTTTATGTTCAGATTTCTGTATTGTTTCTTAACAAAACATATACCTTGATATAAATAGTTGTGGACAAAAATGGGAAATCCAAGTCACCATTCTATAAATTCCTAAAAGAATCTACACACTTCCCTTCAGAGAAGCAGAATTTGTCAACTATTTCTACTATCAATTTTTTTTCTAAGTTTAGAACATTCTAAACTTCTATCCTATTGGCATTAAATACTGCAGTTAGGAAATGCAACATTATTTCATGTAGGATACAGTGAGGAAGGAGTTAACACAGAGCAGATCTGTTTTACTCAGTCCTTGCTAATCTCTGGGGAATGCCTGGAGCCATAGCAATGACCCCAGACCAAACTCTGAGAACTAAACTCCTGGAATGCTCAGTCACTGGTTAAGGATGTTAGAGGAAGTGGGTCAGGATGTACCAGGATGTTGGCACTCTTTAAAGTAATCAAGGTTTATGATGTGTACCTGGTATGTGTTCTGGGTCCGAGGTTCAGTTACCAGGGCTGGCCACAG
>NW_017731386.1:5991337-5992249 GCF_001890085.2 Hipposideros armiger
CTGTAAATCAGCACCTTGTTCAGTTTTTCGCAAATAAAGACAGGTCCTTCTATGAACAAGGAATTATGAAGCTCACTGAAAGATGGCAAAAGGTTATCGAACAAAACGGGCAATATATCATTGATTGATCTTTGTTCTTTATAAATAAATGACCTTTGAAAAACATAGACCAAATATGTCATGACTTTTCCAAAGACCCAATACATTACATTCACATATCCCTGCTGCTCAAGTGAAAGATGAAGTACTCATGATGTTTTGTGGTTTTGTTTTTTATTCATCCAGACCCCACTCCAGCATAAATGAATCAGCATCTATGGGTATGGGGTTCCTCTATGGATGATTATGCATTAGAAAATTTTATCCTAACAACAATCTTTTTCAAGTGAATTAGGTGTGGGCAGAACTTCAACATTTAGAGAACTGAAAGGTCGGAGAACCTGGTGACCAGCACATAAACCCAAAAGAGTGCCCAGTTATGAGAAAGGAGTTCTCTGCAATTCTAACAGCTACAGAGGAAGGTTAAGTGAAACTCAGAGCTATCTTTGTCAAGTATTTCGTCAGTCACGAGTCTGGTAATTTAACCATGAAACTAAAACATCAGACGGTCTCACAAACTGTGCTAAGTAAAAAAACCTAAATATTACTCAAGACTTCAGAGTGAGGACTTTTCAAGCCTTATTACTAGCCACGTTAGCCACATCTGCAAGGCTGGATTTAAAAAAATCTAGAGCTCCTAAGGCAAGAAAGGCTGTATGGTCTGCAGAGCCTAAAATACTATCTGGCCTTTCACAGAACGTTTGCTGACCTCTGCCATAGAAAACTGCAGTGCTACATTTGACAGTGTCCAAGTTTTATAATTTTGTCAGTGTAGTTTTAATTTGCATTTCTCTGTTAAATATTTATTTTTTT
>NW_017731710.1:0-1151 GCF_001890085.2 Hipposideros armiger
CTAGAAACAATAATTCTTACATGAAGATATAGAAAGTCATCTAAGAATGAAACGCAAAAGGCAAAAGGGTATCCAAACCAGTTTTACTAAGCTGGTAAAAGAAAGAACAAGACTCATAGGAGAAAGATATTAAATTTGTCCAATGGAGTGAGACAAAAATTATGACTTCAAGGGGAGTCAATTCTGACAATTGCAGAATCATATTCAGTCTTACATCATAAACCAGAAATGCAAACTTTTTAGGTTCTAATCATTTCAAAATTCATGTTATTGATATAAGAATGAAAAAAAAATGTGTGTGGGAGTAATGTCAGCAAAATGACAGAATTGGAAGCCTCCACCCTCCTTCCCCCATGGACACATGGATTTCACAGCAATAAATCGAAAAATGCCTCTGTTAGAAAACCAGAAATCAGTTAAAATATTCCTGCATGCTACGCAGTGAAAAACCAACCCACCATATGGAATCACAGTAGGAAAATTTGTGACACTTCCCAATCTCTTACCAGAGCCTTTCCCCCACAAAGCATGGTTGGTACAATTGGGACAAAACCCCCAACTCCCATGTTTTCCCTGGAAAGAGATAAAAATAAAACTTATGGCTAATGTTTTGACTTTTATGAGGGCTGCTTGAGAAACTAGGTCTGTATCCAAATACTGACAAGCATGAGAGGCCAGGTTGAGGGCCTCAGAACAAAGATGATAAATCATGTACCAGAATCTGCAGTACCACAAGTAAACACTAGAGGGAGAGCCAGTATTATGATTCACTACAGAACCAGAGAGGCTGCAGTATCTCAGACACCAGGGAAAGCTTCTAAGTGGAAACCAGCAAATCTTTTCAAATAGCCTGGAGAGAACACGCACTTAGGAAAAGTTTGAGAAGTCTCCAGAATCTCTAATTTGGCTAAGTAGCGAAAGTCTTCTCTGTACAAAACCAGACCACAAAGTCTGAGAGAGTTGGCTGATTCTTTACACGCCAAAACAAAAAAATGAGACATGTAAAGAAAAAGGATATCATAACACATTTAAAGGAATAAATTAAATCTCCATACATTTCCCCTAAAGAAACAAAGATATATGAATTATCAGAAAAATATTTCAAAATTGCCATCACAAGAATGCTCAAGGGTCAAAACACAGCACAGATA
>NW_017731710.1:3376-7264 GCF_001890085.2 Hipposideros armiger
ATCTTTTTTTCAGATTTAAAATTGATTTAAATCAAGATATGGATCACTCTTGTAATATCTTCATGTATGCTTCAGTTGAATGCTCTAATTTGAAATATAATGTTCTTTTTAAAAACTGGTTGTTGTTTCTTTAAAGAAAAGTTTTTCCTTCACTTAGTTTAGTTTGGAAACATGAAACTCATTCCACCTTGAATCCATTGCAGCATCCACTTTTCTTTTTCCTTGATGATTGTTCCTCTGCTGTCTTATCCAAATGTAGATTTTGGTCCATCATTGAACTAAAGATATGTGGATGTTTTCAATTGTCACCGATGTTTCATTCAAAATGATGACCTATTCAGGGAGAAAAAGTATAATTTATTTCATGTTAACAATATACATCTCAGAAACAAGAAAAGCCACTAGGTCAACATCAGTCAATCCAGAAAACCACTAATATTCATTCAGGGCCCACTATGTCCTGAGCACTGGGCTAGCTAAAAAAACCACACAAAAAAATCCACACATAAAAATTCCCCACACACATACATAGTTCTAGCTTTAGGGAGATTACAATTTAGTTAGGAAGATACATTTATGCAGAGAAAATTGAAACAACAAATAAATAAGATAATACAGAATCACACACTAGATTAGATGAACAAAAATTTTAAATTACAGAAATGAAATTTGTTTTTATTTTCTACATATCTACATCATAAGTTTTAAGAAGGCAAATATATGTTGAATTTATCTTTATAGCTTCACGAAGTGCCAAACAGTGCCTTGCCCATACCAGATAGTCGAAAATGGGTAGAAAAATAATATAATGAATTGTAATTAGAGTGGCCTAAGAAAGTTTCATAGAGGAGATACCTCTGGAATCAGGCTTGAAAAGCAGGTAGAGTTTGAATTTGTTAAAAAGAATACCAGACTCTGGCCATGGTTGAGATAACCATCATCATGATCCTACTTTATTTTAATTTTGTTCATTTATTTTTGAAGAGGAAATATATGCATGTAGTTGAAAGTACAAAAGATAAAAAAGACACATATTAAAGAAGACTAATATTCTCAGCTTTTAGTGAATCTTACCCAGAAATATAATATGCATTTTTAAATTAATTGCATAATATTTTCCTTTTTTAACACAAATGGCAGCATGCTATTAACACTGCTCTCTACCTTTTTACCCTGCTTTATATATTTAACTTTATATTAATAAATGACTTCCTCAGTTTTCTAATGGGGTAGGGTATTAAATTGTCCATGATATATCTAGCTAGTTTCATGTTGATAAATATTTAGGTTGTATCTAATTATTTCATATTAGAAAATTTTGATATGTCATTTTACTTATGTGTGATCATAGCTGTAGGATAAATTCCTACTGGAGTTTTGAGATCAAAGTATAAGAGGATTTATAATTTTGAGAGTTATTAATCCCCTGTTTTAAAAACTAGTCAAATGAGTTAAATTGTTTCTTAGATATGATCTTTTATATAGATTAGTAGGTTCTTCATTGAGGTTTAGAAAATGTATTCCTGTTTATATATATGTGCATAATACATATTTATGTATCTAAAATACCTATATATAGAAACACACATAAGCATAGATATATGATTATCAGTAGGGCATTAACTATACAATATATTTGATATATATTCTATATACAGTTGATTCCCATTATTTGCAGTAGTGATGTTCTAAAAAGTTGCTGCAAACACCGAATTAGGTTTCTGTGTACCTCTGGTCACAACATTTTGATCGATGTATCAATATATAACCTTGTTTTATGTGTGCTTCTGTTTAAATACACCTTACTTAATTTATATTGTTGATCTATTAATGTTGAATTTGTGGCCAGCAACACTGAACTCATGCCTAAGGGAAGCTTAGGTAATATATGTGTGTGTTTTTTTTATCAGGCACATCACAGCTTTCTTGCACTTGGAATGCTGGACAGTACTCCAGCACTATGCTTGAGAGTTGTTTTAACAGCAAAATCACCAACAAAAAAAGCCCACAAATAAAAAATATGGCACTAAATAGACTATGAAAATGTCACTTGTTTATGAGAGCTAAAACAAGAAGGCAGAGCCACACCTTATTTGACCTCAGCTGGAAACATTTGTGTAGGACAAACTCACAATTTTTGCTATACTCTGCAGATATGTGAATGACCATGAAAGAGTTGCAGCATTGATGTTGGGGTTACAAATAAGTTTTAGTGAGTAGGCAATTTCATAAACGTACAATCCACAAATAATGAGGATCAACTATGTATTTTACTCATGAATTTATTCAACAAGGGTTTGTTGATTCTCTACATTATAAAAAAAGACCATGCATATATATCATGTATGTTTAATGAATAATGTGTAAACACAGACATGATAAATATCTGAAGATATTATCACTGTTGTTTATATGAGTGTATATAAACAGAGGCATGAATGCAGAAACCCACACTTAGGGACATCTAAGTGAATCTCGGTTATTATTATACTTTTGACTGTCCTCCATAGATGCCTGTCCCTGTACAGTTACTGAGTGCAGTGGAGTGAGGACAAAATTGGTAGTTTGGTGGTCCCAGAGTCATAAGCAGCTTTTGATAAATTTTATGTTGTTTTTTCATGAGTATCTCTTTCTGTATCTTCCCTCAGAATTTAAATGTTAGAAAAATCATTTTTTTCCCACTGAATCTT
This sequence comes from Hipposideros armiger, assembly GCF_001890085.2. NCBI lineage: Eukaryota > Metazoa > Chordata > Mammalia > Chiroptera > Hipposideridae > Hipposideros > Hipposideros armiger. The sequence continues at coordinate 6,067 of NW_017731710.1, forward strand.
ACAATTGCAAACCTCTATGAATGATTTGCAAAGTGGATAGTCACCATTGAACTTTAGGTGTTTGTTTGTTTGTTTGTTTGTTTTTTGGCTCCTGAACAAATATTCTTGAAGACTGTTATCTCACCACTCTTAGCCTTGTTTATTGCAATTGATTAAATTATGATTTTCCTGTCTCTCAGCCCTCTCCCCATCCTATACATATCATGTGTATCCTCAGAATCTTCCAGACGTTCCCCAGTACCACGCACAATAAAATTCACACTTCCACCTTCAGATTCTTCACAAACTAAACCCAGCCCTTTTTTTCAATCTCATTTCTCAATACACCCATAAGCACCTTCAGCCATATGGAACCAATGTCCCCAGAAAAAAACAGCCTTCTGTATGTTCCTTCTTAACCTGTAACCTTCTTCCTCATCTATTGGTTGTAATTCTGCCTCAAGTCACCCCTCTTAGATATTTNAATATTACTCAGTGGTAAAAAAGAACAAAATCTTGCCATCTGCGACAACATGGATGAACATAGAGGGTATTGTGCTGAATGTATAAGTCAGACAGTGAAAGACAAATGTCATATGATTTCACTTATAAGTAGAATCTAAAGAACAAAATAAACACACAAAACAGAAACAAACTCAGATACAGAGAACATTTTGATGGTTGCCAGATGGGAAGTGGGTTGGGAGTAAGTGAAAAAGGGAAAGGGATTAAGAAGTACAAATTGGTTGTTACACAGTCGTCATGGGGTTGTAGGGTATAGCATAAGGAATACAGTCAATAATATTGTAATAATTATGTATGGTGTCAGATGAGCACTAAATCTATTGGGGTGATAGATGGGAGGGATGTTGGGGCAGGGTGAAAAAGATGAAGGTATTAAGAAATACAGATTAGTAGTTACAACATAGTCACAGGGATGTAAAATATAGGGAATATAATCAATAATATGGTAATAACTATGTATAGTGCCAGGCAGGTACTAGTCAGGGGGATCACTTCCTAAATTACAAAAAATGTCTAACCACTATGTTATACACCTAAAACTAACATAAAATAATATTGAATGCCAACTCTAATTGAAAAATTTTAAAAAGATGGAAAAGATAAAGAAGAATAAGAGGTTGAAAGTTCCAGATATAAAACAAATAAGTTTTGGGGATGTAATATACAGCATAGGAAATATGGTCAATAATATTGT
>NW_017731710.1:14914-20578 GCF_001890085.2 Hipposideros armiger
TTTTTTTTTCATTTAATCAGGGATAAAATTATCTAGGAAAACCTCTTTCTTTTCCCTCACCTTGAGACAAACTTGAGTTGAATAAAGGAAACTAGAGGCAAGTAAGTGACTTTGGGACACATCCCATTTCTTCATGTTTGCCAACAAACTCTCCACCCAAAATTATCCAGTTAAGATAGAATCAAAGAAATAGGGAATAAGTTTCATAATTCTAGATAGTTAGTGAAAATAATTGCCTTGTAGCATATTTTGAGAAGGTAATGAGAGGTCCATGTTTTCAGACTTCAAGTTCCAGTTGTCTAGGAAGTAATGGGAACAGGATTTCAAGCTTTATTTTTAAATTACGAATGTCCGATTTTCTGTATTTTATTTAAAAAAAAATATATAAACCTGTGGCTCATCTATGTCCAGAAGGGATATTTAATAGGTTTTAAGGACTTAGAACATAAGTGTGTAGAAAACACAGACATAAAAATGTGTAATATTTATCATGTCCATCAAAATATTTTGTCCTTGAAATTTGTGTAATTTTCTCACATAAAAGAAACATTAACATTAGAAAATCTTAAAGGTTCTTACCTGAACTTAGAAACCTACAGCAGCAGCAAGTATATCCTTTCAACTTTTGTTGATGTCTCTCTTGAGTTTGTTAGGCTTTCTAAAACCAGTCCAATAATGATTAACTGTCAGGTCATTGTCCTAGGCAACTAGGAGAAAATTAACTAGCTATTCTAAGAGTTTGTCCCAGACTCCTGTATTTTAAAGATTATATTTGTCAGAATCTATAAAATATTTTTCTGTGAAAGTTGAATTATTGAGCTTTGTTTCTGAGAATAACTTACATTTGTTTACTTAATTAAGTTGGTTGCACAAGATTTTTTTTCTTTAAATATACAAATACAACAGATTATCCAAGGTACTTAAAATGCTTCCAAATAGAAAATAATTTAAAGTCATTTTTAAAATGTATCTGCAGTTTACTTTAGCATTCAAAAGATTAATTACACTTTTTGCTTGATAGTTAGGGGAAGCTCTAATATGATGTTCCGTATGGAATAGTAAAACATCAATTCATTACAAGATAGGTCTTCCAAGTGACAGAATTTTTAAAAATGACAAAGTCAAAACTATTTTGCATGATAAATTCTTTTCATGGAAGCTTGAAAAAGAAAGGTCAGATAGTTTCTTTCTCTTGACTTGGTTTTTAGAGCAGGGAGGAGCTTGAATCATTTGAAACTTTTCTTGAGGAGGGGTTAAGTTTCATTCACTCATTCATTAAACATTTTTGAGTTCCTACTATACCTCTATACCTCAGACATTGGACTCTGTTCTGGAGGTATATTAATGTAAACTGGATTCAAATCCCTCTTCTCTCACATAAACAAATATGTGTATTTGTTATATTGTATATGCAGCTATTATGTAGAGAACATATATAACAGCTATTTTATATGACTATTATACAGAGAAGAGATACATAATAGCTGTGAAATCATATGTAGCAATGTGAGGATGCATATATGAAAACTTTGTTACCCCTTATTACTTCTGAGGGACAATTTTTGATACATCTGCAATAATATGTATTTAAGTACTCAGTTATTTAAGCAACTCAGTATTTAAGTAACTCCGTTATATCTCAGTTATTTTATAAATTAGTTCTATCTTGGTTTATTCATGAAATTATTGGAATCCTGGGGAGAACCAGAGAGCATGGGGAGGAGAAGGGTTCGGAAGTTCTTCATTTCCCAATTAAAGGGAACTATAAAGAGAAACGTAGACCTCAGACTAGGAAGACTAGGGCCCTGCATCTCAAATAGTCCTCTGTTGAATCAGAATCTATGGCCGTCCAGGCCCATACCCAGGAGATTCTGATTCAGTTGACCAAAGAGAATGCTTTTTTTAAAAAAAATAAGCACTTTAGTTACTGATTTTTATGTAATGCCATATTTTGAGAACCACTGTAAGCAGAGAGAGAACATTTTCAGTTGTGTTTTGTTTGGACTCCCTTTTCATTCAGAGTGGGGCTACAGACCTGGTGTTCCCATGCTAATGATTTTTCTCTTCAAATTTCCAATCTACCAAGGCACATCACATTGTTTGAGAAAACTGTATAGAAAGTATGAAGGTAAAACAGTACAACTTAAATGAGAACCTTTCTAATCCCTGGACTAAAGCTATCTGGTGAAATGCTGGAGTGTTCCCATAGATCAAAGAGCATTTCATGTGACCTTTTTTCTGCCATGACTGTTGAAGTAATTTGTTGTTGTGCGACTTCTGAAAGAATAAAAGTGGCCAGAGGAAAGGAGTTTGCAACACTTCTTTCAAGGTCAATATTATGCTAACATCCATGGGTCAATAGCATTGCAAAATTTGCTTAAAAAAATCTAGTAATATTTACATTAGAGATAATCATCACAGTTCTGGTGACATATCATGGCCTTTCAAATCTGATAAAATTTGATACCAATTTGTCTCTGCTACTTGTTAATAGTATCAACTTAGTAGGTTATTTAAACTTTCTGAGCATCAATATCCTCATCTATAAAATGGGAAGACAATATTTGGGGTAAGGACTAAATAATGTATGTAAAGAGCTTTCCACATTACCCGATACATTATAGATTCAATCCCTTGTACCCCAAAAGAGTGATTGTGTGTTATTAATATATTATAAATATTTAAAACAATTAATTCATATCAAATTAACAAAAATAAAATATCTAAGAAATGTGCTCATCAGTGTTTCCCAAAGTTTTTATTCCTGGAGTTCTCAGGTGGGTGCCACAAGCATGCTTTGAGAGGGAGCCTTCAAGTTCAAAGCAAACCTGTCGTTGCCTGCCCACCATACTGCCCTTGGCAGTGGTCAAGAGGCAGCTACAGGAGGCTGTGTACTGCTGGAAAGAACCCCACATATCTTTACTCACTGACACTAAGCCCTGACATCATTGTGATTAATCTTATTTTGGCCATCCCCTCTCTGATGTTAGTCACCACCATTAGACAGGGATTCCCTCATCACTCTCATCACTTCCTGTCTAATTTCCAAATGGCTCTGCACATCTCTATTTTTGCCCTTCAACTCCTATTCCTCTCTCAATCCTAACCTGAGAGTCTTCTGCTGAGCTTTTTGGAGCTTATTGTTAATCACAAGTAGAATTACCTTTACCTTCAGGCTCTTCTCTGAATGTCTTTTACTTCACTCTAGCTTAAACCTGGTCCTTCCCTGAAGACACTCTCTCTCCTGCTGCCATGATTGATAGGACTGCCTCATTCTCGGTATTGCATCATTGCTCTACACCAGATGGACTGGTTTCCAGTTTGCCTTTCCATTTTCATACCCTCTTTCCTCAGAATCCATAGTTTTGAATTTCATATCAAAAGGTGCTATCACTTATTCTTCTGTTGGAATCAGGTACCAATCCTTTAGTCACTTATTCCAGGAAAATTTTAGTTTTTGATTCAAAGCCAATCTCTCAAAATAGTACTTATAATAATTCTTGGTGATGTCAATAACCATGAAGACAATCCTTATAATTCTGTAGCTTGTTAGTTTTTTTAACCTTCTTTTCACCAATGATCTTGCTTTTGCTCCCTCCAACGGATATATCTTAGACCTTGTCACACCCAGAACTACAACTTTTCCAGTTTTGTGGATTGTATTGCCACTGTCTATTTTTTCAGCTCACACTCTGTAGTACTATTATGCAACATTGTTTTCACTGACCAGGATCTATAGCCCATTGATTGATTCTACTGGAGATTTCACTATTCCTTATTTCATGTCCTCATTTCCCTCCACATCTGGGTTAATTTCATTGCCATGGTAATAATTTTCTTCTGTATATTGTCAAGTTATTTGTGACCCTTGCATCATTATAATTGCTTGACAAAACTACAATATTGATTAAATCTAACTGTCAGACTACTCTGTCCATTTATCCATGCTGATGAATGTACTTGAAGAAAAAACCTTAATCACGTTGACTTTAAATTTATGGTCATGAAGCTCAAATGGGCCATTTGTTTTGCCTAGGTATCATGTTGTATTTTCCTAATTGATGTCATCTTGCTTTCTGAGTAATGTTTTTTTTTTCCTTCATCTCTCTTCTCAAAACTCTAACACGTCCCCTCCTGTCCCACCTTCAGATAATAACTATTTCGCTGACAAAAATGAAGAACAAAAATTCAATGGAACATTACTCAGCCATAAGAAAAGATAAAATGCTGCAATTTGCAACAACATGATGGATCTTGAGATTATCATGCTAAGCAAAATAAGTCAGACAGAAAAAGCTGAGAACCATTTAATTTTACTCATCTATGGGATATAAAACTGAAAGCAACAAATTAACAAGACAAACAAGCAAGCAAAAACTCATAGATACAGACAACAGTTCAGTGGTTCCCTGAGGTTAACAGGGGAGGGATAGTAAAAGAGGGTAAAAGGGGTCAAATATATGTTGAGGGAAGAACTGACTCTGGATGGTAAATACACAATGCATTATATAGATGGTGTATCATAGATCTGTACACCTAAAACCTATATAATTTTATTAACAAATGTCACCCCAATAAATTTAATTTAAAAAAAGTCCCCAAATCTCCTTCCACCACATCTATCTACCTATAGCACCAGTACCACATATTCTGCCTAAATGAACTGTCCATGCTTTAGCCAAGGCCAACATCCACTGTGCACCAGATTGCCTCCTCTCCTTCTGTTCCCAAGAATATGAATTTTCTCTTTCTAAAAAAGTGTTTCTATCAGCATTTAATGTGCTGTCACTTTCTCATTTTCAAAAATCTCTCTTTTGATCCCATTCCCTTTCTAGGCATTGCCCTATTTCTGTTCTATTTTTACAGAAAAACAACAACAACAACAAAAAATACTTCTCAAAGGCTTATCTATAATTATTGTTTTCCATTAGCTTCCTCACATCCTTTTTTTGAGTACACTTCAGTCAAGTTTTTGCCCCCATCTCTCCATTCTAACTACTGTTACATAAATCATAAATCACCTAAATGCTACATGTCATAGTCACATCTGACTTGAACTTCTAGCAGCATTGTCAGAGCTGATTATTTCCTCCTGGAAATACTTTCCAGGACACCATTCTTTGTGGTTTTCCTCTGAATTTACTGACATTTCCATTTCTACCACATTTACTGAATCCTTTCTACATCTTTGGCCTCTTAATTAGAGTATCTCAGGATTCAACTCCCACTTATTCTATAAAAATCTCAGGATTCAAACATTGTATTTTGGTAATCTCATCTACTTTCATATCTTTAATACTATCTATAAGTTGGTAATCTCAAATTTTTATTCTCTGGCTGGGACTTTACTCCTAAACTGTAGATTTTTTTTTTCCATTGCCTGATCACCATCTGTTTAGATATGTAATAGGCGTCTCATAGATAACATTTTCCAAGCTATTCTCATTTCTCCTGTAATATTTCTTATCTCAGTAAATTGTAATTTTATCTTTCACACACACACACACACACACACACACAAATATTGGAATCATACTTGACTCTTCTCTTACTCACACCATATCAGGCTCTCTTTTCAAAATATATCCAGAATCTGACTCCTTCTTGCCACTTCCATGGCTATCACTCTGGTCCTCAATCACTTCAACATCCTTCCACTTGTAT
>NW_017731710.1:20599-73484 GCF_001890085.2 Hipposideros armiger
CCTCATGCCAAAACAGGTCATATCATGACACTGCTCTACTCAAACCCTCCAATGACTCCCTACATCACAACTTAAAGTCCAAAGAATGGAATCAAGATCCTATAAGACACAGACCTATACTCAGGATCTTTGTATTTTCTGTTCTTTCAGCCTAGAAGGTTCTTCTTCAGATAGCTGCATAGCTCATTCTATGACCATCTTTTAGTACCCACAGAAATGATTCTTTTTCAGTGAGGTCTTCTCTGACCATCCTTTTAAATATTACCCCATTTGACCTCAATATATCTTCTTACTACTTTATTTTTTTCTCATCATCCATCATACTATAAATTTTAGCCACTTATTTTGTTTAGGGTCTGTCTTCCCCTGACTTGGCAACCATAAATTTGCACTACAGTGTAAGCTCCAGAAAAAAAAGGAGATGTTTTCATCTATTTTGTTCACTGCTATCTCCTCAGTGCTAGGGCCTGGTATCTAGTAAATAATAAATATTTTTGAATGAATGGATATATGAATTTTTCATTTAAAAAAACTTACAGCAATGAAGTAATACTAAAAGCAAAGACTTAAGGTAGAAAAATAGTAAAAGATGGTAAGGAAGCTGTCTATAATTGTATAGGAAACAGTGACCCAATTATTGATGGATGTGATAAAAATGTTGAAAAACAGTCACCAATTCATTTTGTTTAAAGAGTCAAATGATGCTGATGCAACATGAAATTCTCTGTGAAAACTGTGTTCAGAATCTTCCAGTGGCTTCTCAACTCAATTAGAATAAATATTCAAGTCCTGTCTGTATTTTACCAGAGCCACAGAGTTTCTTCCCTGGTTCTCCCTCTAGCATTATTTCCTACAATTTTCCTACTTTGTCATGACTTCCCAGTAACATATGCATCCTTGATGTTGCCCAAATATCCCAATCATGTTTCTGTCACAAGGGCTTTGCACGTATTCTTCCCTCTACCTGGAATACTTTTCCTCCAGATATCTGTTTTTTACTTTCATCATTTTTCTGCTCAGTTGTTGCTGCCTCACAGATGCTTGCCCTGACCTATTTAAGAAATGAAACATTTGTAATTCTCTACTCTCTTGCCCTACTTTCTGCCATTCAGTTTCTTAAGACAACATGACCAAGTTGGTATAATTGGCATCTTAGCAATACTGAGTCATACAATCTATAAACAACTCTTTTAAGTCTTCTTCAATTTCTTTCAGCACAGTTTAGTAGTTTTCAGCGTATATGTCTTTTACATCTTTTTGTCAAGCATTTCATATTTTTGTATTATTATAAATCATATTACTTTAATTTTAATTCTGAATGTTTAGTGCTAGTATATAAATAAAACTGATTTTTATATATTGAACTTGTATCCTGCAACCTTACTAAGTTCACTTAGTAGTTGTAATGGGTTTTTAAAAATATATTAGGATTTTAAATATAGATTACCATGTTGTATGCAAATAGAGTTGCACTTCTTCCTTTCCAGGTTGGATGTCTTTTCCCTCTTTCCCTATTGTACTATCTAGAACCTCCAGTGTCCTGTCTGGACTATCATATCCCAAAATATATAGAAGTGGTGAGAGCAGGCATCCTTGTATTGTTCCCAATATTAGAGGGGAAACTTTTTCAGTCTTTTACAATTAAGTAAGATGCTAACTGTATGTTTTTATAGATGTAGGTTGAAGAAGTTCCCTTCCATTTCTAGTTTCCTGAGAGTATTTATTGTCATTAACGAATGACTTCAGGTTCAAATGTCAATGAAGATAACTCACTCCATCAGCAGAATAAAGAGAAAAAAAATCTTAGACTTATATAATCATCTCAAAAGATGCAGAAAAGGCATTTGATAAACATCATTTACTCATGATTAAAACACATGGCAAACTATGACTAGAAATTCCTTAAGGTAATAAAGAGTATATACCAGATATATATTACCGGTATAATGACCATACTGTATTATATTTTGATTGGACATCAATGTACTAAGGGATAGGAAGAAAATAAAGAAACCAATAAATGAAGATCCGATGAGTTAGGAGGAAAAGTAAACTGGAACTAATTGAGGAAATGAGATGAAGGGAAAAAGTGGAAATCTAAATTTATTATTTTGGAGCAGTTCTAGATGATGACAAAAAAATGGCTACAGGATGGGACAACTGAAGTAGAATGGAGGATTACAATTTTCTTGCTGCTTAACAAGGCATTGAAAGTCTACTCAAGAATGTCTTTATTGAGTCTTCAGGGCAGTGCTGTGCAAAAGCACTTTCTGTGATGATGAAAATGTTCTACATGTGGCTGTGGAGCACTTCAAATGTGCCTAGTGTAACCAAAGAACTGAATTTTAAAATTTTATTTAATTTAAAGAGGCCACATATGGCTAGGGTCTACCTTATTGGGCAGCATAACTTCAGGGTATCTATATGTACCATGGTGAGGTGGAGCAAAGAATAGCTTTTTCCCAAAAGTGTTACCATTTACCACTCCCAAGGCTTTCTTTTACCTTTAGACTGTCTCTTTCCAAGGCCTAAAATACCAACTCATGAGGCTGTTTGGAAACACAGGGGATAGGCATTACTCCACTACTTTATTTTCTTACATTATTCCTCTTTTTCCCCTCTACTCTTTTCTCTCTCCTTCATTTTCTGCTGTTTCTCAGGATCAAGAATCAAGCACAATGTCAGAAATATTATAATCACTCAATATGTAGTAGCTATTATAAGCCTTTTCTATTTATAAACAATACTGTAATGAACATCTTTTTATACATACCTTTGATACATCTATGATTACTTCTATAGTATACTATCCTAGAACCAAAATCACTGATTTAAAGAGTGTATGCTTTTCAAAACTCAGTTTTTAAATTCCTTTCTGGGAAAATTCTATCAATAACAGACCCTGTCTATATATTGCACCTCTAAATTCATATCCATCAGTCATTTATTTTTTTAATCTTGAACAATTCATTGCAAGATGGAAACTCACTATTTTATTTTACATGTATTTTATTATAGACAACATTCATGCTAATTCCATAGGAACTTACGACAAAGTTCTCTGATATATTTCATATGCTATAGATATTCCTTCCCTCAACTCTTTCTAGTTTTCTTTGCCTCAAACTCAGAATATTTTTTCATACTCAAAGGGCAAAAATGTGTGTACTCTTCAATAGCACTAGTATAACATTTGGTTTTCTATACAGTAAGTCTCCAACTTATGAACATTCGAGTTGCAAACAAATTGGTGAAGTAGCTCATGTTTCTGCTGGACATTGTCATAGTTGTGCTGCTGTGTGCTTACTGTACAGTGTGATAGTGTACAGTAGTACAGTGCTCAATCAGAGCCCAGGATGTCCGGAAGCAAGGGTAAAGCAGTGGTGATGTGGAGGGGGACTGCTAGGAAGCGTCAAAGGTGTATAAGACTCACTTTGTCGGACTTAGGAATGAATCCAACTTATGAACATTCTCCCGGAACAGAACTCTTTCAGAAGTCGGGGACTTACTGTACTAGAAATCCTAATTAGCCCTATTTTCTGATATGTTCTTAATACTACAGACCACAAAAATAAATATTGGAATTTCTGGAAATTCCAACTTTCTTAGAGAATCCTCAAGTTATTTGCTCTCACATGACATAACAAAGACTAGTCACTACCCCCAAAATTGTCTTTGGAGCAACAGAATTCTGCCATGCTCAAGTATTGCTAATTAAGTGTCTCCTGAAATCCCTCTTACCTCCTTGGACCATCTTGTCTATTTCCTCAGGCCTCTCTAAATGTGTTCTGTGTCCCAGAGACTCCTTTGTGGCTTTAGATGTCCTCTTGGATATCTGTAGCTGCCTAAACATTTTTATAACACAACACCCTGGTTAGTTTAATCAATCACTCCAGAAGCCAGGACTAGAGAGAGCTAGTAAGTTTTGCAGAAAAGAAGGCCTAGGTGGACAGGAGCTGACATCATGCCTACAAATCAGAAACAAATCAAAAGATCCAAGTAGAAATTACCTGTGTAATACTGATGATTGTGAAATTCTCCAGCCAGTAGGTGGAAGCAGACTCCTATCTGTAAAGATGGATGCTACAAACAGCTCACATGTCCGAGTAGTCATCTAGCACTTTGCAGTAAAAGCAGCTTTCCTTCTCTAGGAAGCAGCTATTTCTTGGGCAATACTTATGCAGTTACTAATCCGTATTCAGGGGAGATTAGGAGCCTTCACACATTTAACCCTTGCCTAGGACATCACAATATTTTTCCATGCAAATTCAGGTTAGGTGAAGTAAACATAATAACAAAAGAATAAAACATCATCTGAGTGCATTTTTTATGCTAATCAATTAATCATGTTACATGGTTAAATGGATTCTGTTCTTGTTCCATCTTCCCAGAAAGACAGTGCTACTTGGTTCATGGTCAGGAAGGCAAGTCGAGGCTTGGAAGGGAAAATCCAAAACAGCAGGGAAGGGAGGAGGGGGAGGTCATCCATGATTTAGTAATAGGATAATGTGACCTCTGGGCTCCATGAGGGCAGGGATATGCATGCGCTATTTTCTTCAAAGGCCCAAAGGGACTTAGCAGATGTGATTAAAAATCTTAAAATGAGGAAAGTATCCTGGATAATCTGGATGGGCCCTAAATATAATCAGAAGTGTCCTTTGAGAGGAAGGTAGAGGAAGATTTGACCACAGTCAGAAGAGAAGGCCGTGCAATGATAGAAGCAGAGATTGGGGCTACGCACTTTGAACAAGGAGGCAGAGGTAACGTGCCAAGGAGTACAAGAGGTCACTAGAAGGTGGAAAAAGCAAGGGAACAGATTCTCCCCTCAGAGCTTTCAGGAGGAACCCGCCCTGCTGACACTTTGACCTTAGCTTAGTGAAACTTGTGACCCCCCCCCCCAGAGCTGTAAGATAATACATGTGTGTGTTAAGCCACCAAGTTTGTGATACTGTGTATAGCAGCAGGAAAATAATAGAGGAGGTAGCTGCCTTCTTCATCCCTCGTCTCTCTCCTTGAGCCTACAAGTTGGAGTAAGGGGAAGTATGGAAACAGCAGGTAAATGGAAGAATGCAGGCGTGCAGGGGCACAGTAATGGCAACTGATGCCTCAGGCTACCTGGGAAGTTCCTGGAGACTATAGAATGTTTTGAAAAGGCCAAGAATCAGGGAAGCCCACGATGAGAGTGACTGGGTTCTCTGACATTCTGTGAAATGGGCATGAGAGTAGGTGATGTCCAAGTACAGATACGGTACTTTGCAAACTCCCAGGCAACTCAGGCCCAGATTTAGAATGGCAATGACTCCATTTAAAAGCACACAATAAATACTCATCACAAGCAAAATAGCAGTAAACCGTATGCTTTCAAAATGGCCAGGGCCCTGGCAGGGTGTTGTTATGGTTATTGGTGGTGTTGTTTTTTAATATGTGTTTCTGAATAAGGCAAAACAGATGCACTTGTTAGCCTCCTGAATACTTTTCTGTCTTGGAATTGGAATCTTTCACTACCAAAGTATTTTGTTTATGAAGCATGGAGTATGTTCCAATTATATTGGCCTTAGGCATGAAATAAATCAATGCTTGGATTTTTAAAATATGGACTTAATCCAAGCCAGACCCGGCGTAAAGCACTGTATAACCTAAGATTGAGTTCTATTCATGTCGGAGCCTGAATGTTAGAAAATTCCATCTGTTAAAGGGTCTTATGTGTAGATGCACCTGAGTGACCTCAGTAGTGAAGTCCAATTAATTGTAAATAATATCTTAATAATACCTTTCTGTAAAGAGCCACTCATGTAAAACTTTGGGTAAAAGCTTGTTAGCTTCCAGCATGAGACATCTCTTTAAACATTTTTTAGGGGCAAATTGATTATTTTTTAATAGATAAGAAACTTTCTACATCTCCAGATTTTTACTAGTTGTCCTGCCTCTCTCAAATCTGGGCTATTTTATTTTCATTGGGTGCCTACTCTGTTCCAGGTTCATTACAGTAAGGAATAACAACTATTCCTTGATAGACTGTGAAACATGCAGACAATAAATAAATTAGCAAGGAGATATATATTAAGAAAATAACTGTTTGTTGAGAAAAATAAAGTTAATGGGCTAGAGAGGGACAGCACATGCTATTTTAGATAGGGTTGTCAGGGAAGGCCTCCAAAAACTAACGCTTGAACAAAGGAGTAAGGGATTAGGTCCTTGGGGCCAAAATGTTGCAAGCAGAGGACTCAGAAAGTACAAAGACCTAATATAGGGGCTGCTTGATGTGTTGGAGGAACAGAAATGAGGCTGAGGGGAGCAGTACGGGAGGAGTGGGAAGAAATGCGTTCTGAGAGGTAGCTGTGCTTAGATTATGCAAGGCCTGGAAAGGCCATGGGAACACTAAATAATGACAAAAATTATGTATTATAGCATAAGGGTGCTTTATTTACAAAGTTATCAGGGTTTCTGAGACCAGTTTTTATCCCAGGTTAGTCCACCTTGAACTTCAAAGCCCTTGATTTTCAACTCAGTTTGACTGATGACAGGTTTTGATGGACAAGAAGCCCGGGCACTCAGCTTGCCACCCCACCCAGCACAGCTATTAAGTAACTTGCTTTTGTGGACTATGAGGCATTTCACTTCTGTGGCCCTGATCCTCTTGTTAACTAATGACTTCTGAGATTCCCTCCAGTGCTGATATGTTGGTCATTATGTTAGTAGGTGTTCTCTGTTCATTAGTTAGCCCTACTGTCAGCATGGGGCTCTTTGAGGGTGTGAGCTATCAAACTTTTTTTTTTTTTCACAAGTCTGTCATTTTAGCCAGCTTTCATATTTAGCCCAGAAAGAACAACAACAACAAAAAGGAAACAATAACATAGGCAAACTAATTTTGTTGTTTAAATAGAGGCAAAAATTGTGGAACAGGTGAGAATTAGATTTTGTCAAAATCAAAGTTAAATATTGTGGATATGGTATGGTACCCTGTATCATAGCACCATTTCTGTTAAGTTGGGACTTGAAAATGATTCAACCAGTGAATGGGAACTGGACTAGGCCTCAGAAGATACGGGCTTAAACTCCTGCTCTGCCAATGCCTGACTCTATGACCTTAGCAAGTCAGGCAAACTCATATAATCCTCTTATAGTCTCAGGTTTTTCACTTATAATCAGAAAAAATATTATTGAGCTTTTAGGTGATGTAGAAATAAGAGGTAAAATGTATAAGCTAAAATGCTTCATATATTCTAAAAAGATATGCAAAAATCAAGAATTACATAGAACTGCTGTAAGATACAGTATATATCTAAATTGAAATTGAGTCTTTCTTGGAAAAAGTGATTTGTACAGTACACAAAATATATCCTAGCTACTTAGGTAATAGAAAACTGTTCTTTGTTATTGGTTATGTTTTTCAGTATATTTGCAATTTGTAAAGATTGAGAAAATATTTAGAGCACTTAACCTATTTTTATTCCTATTTCTATTCTGTTGTTTTATCCTATTATTCTATTATTCTATTCTACTCTATTCCATTCTATTCTATCCTATTATTCTATTCTATTCTATTCTATTCTATTCTATTCTATTCTATTCTATTCCATTCTATTTCTTCTATTCTTGCCTACTTTGTAAAGTGAATTCAGTAAAGAATATAGAAGTTTCAGGAAGAATTATGTAAGGTGTGATTTTATTAATCCTATTTTCAATACCTCAATGAAGTTTATGTTTCCTGTATCATTAGTTCATTCAATTATTCAATACTGAGTTTGTTGTATGTGTCAAGTAATGTACAATATAGTGTAGACTGATAAAGACAGTCTCTACTATCGAAGTTTCTACTAGTACACCACCTAGTACTATGGGGGTGCTGCGAGGGTAAAGTGCAGGGAACACTGATCAGAGGCGGCTGAACTAAACTGTCAAAAGGTGTAGTATGTAGCCAGGTTCTTGCTAAGGATATGATGCTCTATGGAGCTATCTAGAAATGCACAGTGTCAGGTCTCACCTCCAAACTATTGAATCACATTTGCATTTTAAACTAGATGCCCAGGTGCCTCATAGACACAGTAAAGTTTAAGAACCCTGAGTTGGGTGACAAGGTGAAAGAAGAAAAAAGGAGAAAATGTTTTCCAGGCCAAGATGCATTTAGGAAACTGTACATAGTACAACATGGCCAGGGGATCTAGGTGAAGAATTTGAATTAGGGGTGCAGTGGAGGATGAAGCCGAGGAGGACACACTTTACCAAGGAATTCTAATGTTTCTCAAAATGTTGGGAGGTGCTGCATGATTTTGAATAACCAGAATGTCATAAGCAGATTTTAGTTGTAGAAATAAATATTGACATGTATAATTGATATATACAAATATCACTGGGTTTCATGACAGACCAGAAAAAATGACATAAGAAGTATCAACTTGGAAAATTGGTATTTCTATAATATTGAGTCTTCCCATCAGGAATATGGCTTGTGCTCCTCATTAAAATTTCATAATTTTTCATAAAGTATACATACCAAATAAAAAGTATTTTTATTTGGTATGTACATTTTAAGTTTACTTCTAGTCTTCAATAATTGCATTGTTATTACAATTTGGAATGTTTTATTCTATTTTATTTTCTAAAAAGGCTATTTAGGATCTTTCATTCTATTTTATTTGTAACAGATTTAGCAAAACAGTTGTTTCATGTTTATATTGTAGTTGGCCTTCTTCACCAAAGCCTGTTATTAGTTTAGTTTAGTCAGCTGATTCTCTAGGGGCTTCTTGGAGATGAGTGGAGTACCTGTGAAAGTGTATTATTTTGACTCTTCCTTTTCAAAGTTGATATTTCTTATGTCATTTTTTTCTTGTCTGTTACAAACCCAGTGATATTTATATATGTCTTATATCTTGGAGTTACAGTTTCTGGTCTTATAATTTAAGCCTTTTAAATTTAACATTTAAATTCAATTAAATTAAATTTAAATTAAACATTAACAAATGTTTAATCTTACACAAAGAGAGTCAATAGACAACATTTATGATTTAAAAGGAAAATAGTATCAACTGTATTTTTATAATTTTTGGATAACCAACTGCAGATTATTTTTCAGATTGGATTGCTAAAAAAGTAGCTATAACATCCATAATGCTAGTAAGAAATAAAAGCAAAAATTTAGTACATATTGCATATGGAAGAATAAAAGAAAAACATAAGGAAACAAAAAAGAATATAATAAACAATATAACAAAAGTAAATCCAAACATCAGGTATGACAATTAAATATCTTATTAATAGACATAATTATAGATAGTAAAAATATAATCCAATTTTGAACTGTTAATAAATATCCAACCTTAAACAGAACACAAAAAAGTTTAAAAATAAAGGGAGGGCCAAAGCATAGCAAATAAACACAATCAATAAAAAAAATATATCAATATTAATATTAAAATAAAATTCAAAAGAAAATTATTGACTATGACAAGTTTTAAAAATTAATTATATACATTATAAGGATATAATAATTATGAAACAGCACATTAAATTCTACAAATTAAAACTTATTTTAAATAAAAGCAATTCACAAAAACTCATTCAATCATAATTGGGAAATTCTAGCATCCTATTGCTCTTGTCTTGAAAGAGAAAATAGGGGAAAAAAAACTATCAAAAGATGTAAATAGTATAATTAGTTAGTTTTATTTGGTAAGTATATACCTACTGGTGTTCCTTATATTCAATTAACATACTTTAATAAATTTCCAAAAGGATAAACTGAATAGGCTTATAAATGTGATCAATCAAAAAATTTAAAGAAGGTTAAATGGAAATATCCCAACAGGGAAAGTTTAAATCATTCTACTTTTAGAGCAGTAAGAATTTTGAATCAAATAGAAAATCAAGAATGCATTTGTAAACAATTAGGAAAATATCATTGGTACTGTAGCATGGCAAACCTTTTGAATTATAACTAGAACTGTACATAATGCATATTAATGTTTTCATTATGAAGCTAGAGCATACAGTCATAAGCCTACAAATCAAGAATTTAGGTAAAGTTTTTTTTAAGCATGCTTAAAGGAAGCAGAAGGAGAAAAGTAATTAAAGTAAAACACAAAAATTAATCAATCAGGTAGCACAGCAACAGAATCCAAAAGCCATTTCTTTGAAAATTACAATGAAATAAGTCCCTGATAAGCACAATGCACAAAAAAGATAAATCCAAGCACACAATATTAGGAATGGCAAAAGAGAATAATATAAACTTAAGCTGAATTGCTCTAAGTTTATAAAGTTAGAAATATCTTTTAAAAATCTGTAAGATTTTTCTAGAAAAAAATACAAATTTTGAAAGTTGAATCAGTAAGCAGGTGTTTAAAACACAAAAAGTAATCAAAAACTTTTAAAGGTGTTTCTAAAAAAGGCTAAAGACATTCTTTCAAATGTAAAAGAAACAGATAATTCCTATACTGTATAATCTTTTCCAAAACATTAAAAACTAAATAGTTTTCTCCTGAATTTTATAAAACTGCATAATTCTGATACCAAAAGCTGACAACAACAGCCAGAAAATAAAAAAGGATAAAACTGTGTTTTCCAAATATATCGTATTGAAAATTAGTTAGATCCAAGACTTGTTAATAAAAAATTGGATTTAATACCAAATAACTTTGAGATATACATCCCCTATAGGAGTCAGGAAATATACATCATCATATTAAAGGATCTGAGAGATTCTGCAGTCATATGAGAGTTGTTAACTCAGTATATTCCAAAATTATTCAAACATAAAACACTTTTTACATTACACTTATGAATGTTTAATTATGTTAATGTGCCTCTAATATCTGATTCATAGTAGGTCCTCTTTAACATGTTTTTCCCTCTCTTTTTCATTGGTTTTTCTAACAGTGAGATTTCATGGCTTCAACAGTAGATGGAATCCATCTTAATCCTTTCCTAGGCCTAATGGTTACAAAGCTGACAAAGTGTTATCAGGTAGAGCTTGCAGAAAGAGGGCAATGATTTAATGTTTGGACACATGGAGGAAAGGAAGGGAGCTCTAAGATCTTTATTTACAAAGTTGGGAATATATGATACTGTTCATGTTTATTGAAAAATAAATGAAGGTACTGATGTGACATTTGAGGGATTCAGAATGGTGACCTTGCTATGTACAGATTACAGGGGAAGAAAAACAGGGGGTGAGTAAGTGACATTGGTCCTAATCTATCAGAGCAGAGAGTCAACAGACAGCCCCCAGAGTTAATAAATCAAGAAAATATGTGCATATTATTTAAAGATATGGAAGTGACCATCGGAAAAATTAACAAACTAAACTGTTTAGAAGTAATTGCCTTTGAGGAATAGCAGTGAAGGTGGGTTAGAGGATTGTCACTTCTCATTTTAAATCATTTTGTACCATTTGATTTTTTAAAAACCATGGGCAAGTTTCAGTATGCTAAAACTTTTCTAATGTAGATGTATAAAACTGACTTTTAGCTAAGTTAGTGTAAGACAGCGATTTTTGATATAGATTAATACAGGCATAAGGTGGCTGTCTGAATCTGATAAACCTCAGTTTGAATCTTGGCTCTACCAACTACAAGAACTTGTTGACTTTGGACAAGTCACTAAAACTCTCTAAGCCTTAGGTTCTGTCTGAAAATATCAGTAATTATACCTAGCACATACGGTTATTTTGATCTTTAAAACTGAGATACTGTGTCTAAAACATTCAGCACACATAAGGAGAGTGCTTAATATTGTTATATTTCATAGTTGTTATAATAATTATATAATTTATTATTCCCAAGTATATGTTATATGCCAACTTATTCTTTCAATCTCCCTTTATGTATAAGTGTATAAATGTGTAATATTTAAGTAGCAATTTCTTAAATGCTAATGGTCACAAAAGTTCTTCCAACTGTTTTTAGAGGTTTCCGATTGTTTGTTTTTATTACCTGCTTTAGAGGCTTCATGATGTAATGGAAGAACCCAGCATTAGTTTGACGGCCTCCACCTTGGGCAAATCATTTTACCCAATTTAAGTCACCCCATTTATATAATGATATTGCTGGAGCATTACCTGTCTGAAGGTTATAATGAATCAGATGTTCATCTGAGGTGCTAGTCAACTCTTGGAGCTACAGCTGTAGAGTAAGAAAATAAGTGGCCCATTGACCATGGAGCCATTGTGGGATCCCACATGTCAGTCAAGGCATAACCTCTAATGTTTGGCCCTGGAGCTGAGGGAATTTTTTTGACCACTGAAATGGGGTTTGGTTTGTTAAAAAAAAATATAATCATGTCCTTTCTGAGGCATAAAAACCTGCTTGCTTCTGTCAGATGAATTTACTCATCTAAAATATCAAGGTTCCTTTTCGTAAATTCAATTCCCCACTAATTAATACTCTCTTATGCCATACAACTGAGTTTAGCATATATAATTCCACTGTCGAATTAATGGTTATGCAAAAAAATATACTTTCTTCTCGTTGACACTCAGTGCCTTTATGAAAAAAAATCGTTTCATCATCCTTTATGCCAAGTTTTATTTTTCAAGTTATTCAGGAGTAAATTGGATGGGATTCTGTTTAGAAATTTACTTGCAAAGTAGTTATTTTTCAGGGAATTGCTACAAAAAGCTTTGAAAAATAAAAAGGATGTGGGAGACAGGATGAGGAACTTGAATTTTAATTACACCTCTACAAAGAAAACTCTTGACAAGTGTACTCACTCACTCATTCAGTAAATATTTGTTATGGGTAAGATTGATATTGAGATGACAAAAAGTATTCCTGCTCCCAAGTTAGTATATTAGCAGTAGGTCTAAAGTAGACCTGCTGGGAAGAAAACAGAAGGCTGTTTTCATTTTAAAAATTAGTAAAATACAAAATAACCTTGCATCACTAATTAAAATAAAATGACAAAATGAATATATATTTAAAGAAGAATTTCTCTGTTTTCCACCCCCAACCTTTCCATCTCCAGTTTTTTTCCATTCATATTCACATAAAGGAAAAATTAAAGATTGCAAACCATTTTGTTTGCACTATTTGATTCTTCCACTGTGTGGGTAAGGCTACTGTATTTTTGAGCTGGACCTTTTTGTTAGACTTAGTCTCCAAGACACACCTCAGAAACAGTCCTTGTTTGAAGTACCCTGTTTGTTGTTCTGTTTGTTCTAAAAGCTGCTTAGAATTGTGGTACAATTCCAAGACTCCACTGGGGTGAACCCCACCTTCAGTCTGCTTTTCTTGGAAGGGCCAGGCCACTCTTGTGCAGCTGTGGTGGAGAAAAAAACACATAGCACCTAGTAGAGCTGAAGATTAAAAATGGTGAACTGCTTGAGATTATTAGGCTAAGCGAAATAAGTCAGACAGAGAAAGTTGTGAACCATATGATATCACTGATATGTGGGATATAAAACTAAAAGCAACAAAAGAACAAGACAAACAAACAAATAAACAAAAACTCATAGACACAGACAATAGTTCAGTGGTTACCAGAGGGTAAGGGGGGAGGGGAGACAGTAGAAGAGGGTAAAGGGGATCAAGTATATGGTGATGGAAGGAGAGCTGCCTCTTGGTGGTGAACACACAATGTGATATATAGATAATGTAGTATAGAATTGTGCACTTGAAACCTATATAATTTTACTAACCAACATTACCCCAATAAATTTAATAAAAATAAAAACCCCCACAAACCCAGAGATACAATATTGACAGGAGGCACTCTTGATAAAATTATCTTTTATAAAATAAAGAAAATTAGAGTCGAGGGAAAAAAAAAAGATGGTGAACTGCTGAACCTATTGTATCTAGTCAAAGGAGCACCAGGAAGCCAGCAAGGAGGAAATGCCTGGCTTGACTTTCTCAGTTGCAGAGAAACAGAGACGTATCTGACAGGCTGTACTAGCAAGCAGCCCTCTGCCCAGAAGCAGAGGTGGCCAGGGTGAGCACCAAAAGGAACCACACCATCATTCAACCCATCACCCTGCATTCCTATTATAACACTTAAGTTTATTGTGAACTTGCAGAAATTCAACTTGCAAATATGTGTTAGGATGATATCTTGTACATAAGTCTGAAGCTGCTTCATATATTAATGGGCTGTATTGTATATAACATTTTTTAATACATTGAATTCATAGAAGGACAATAAAGCATGTTAATACTAATTTTATTACTTTGTAACTACGATCACTTAAAAATGTCACACATAAAGCACATGTAGTGAATAGTATAAGAGCTAATAATTCAAACTTCAAATCCCCCAACATCAATTGCCACTACACATTTCTATACCAATTATTGCATTTCAAAAGAAAGGAGGAGCTTAAAATGACACCTTCCTCTACATGACCTGACTCCTAACGTCATCAAGGTGATATTTGAAGAAGTTCAAGGTGTGGTTTAATCTTTTTGAAAGGGTTCTCTTATCCTAGACAAGTACTCAGTTTAAAAATTACTTTACACATAGCCATTAGACTATGGAGACAATTGTTCTACTAGGAATACAGCTAAAATATCAATGGACACAAATGGACACAAGGCAAAATTAAGCAGAATGAGTAAATAAGGGATTTGTCTAAAAATTAAAAAGTTTAACTTTATCATCTATATCTTCTATAATATGATTATATTTATCTTGTGCATTATCTACTATCAAGGATGAAAAACAAAGTAGAATTTTTCTGAAAGGGTAAAATATTTACACATGTAAAACCCTTTTGATTGAAATCTGTTTGCAGAATTTCCAGAAATTAGAAAAGATGGCTTCAAGTTCTCATTTTTCTAAAGCTGTGTTTCCTTGCCTGGCCAGCAGTTGGGTTGTAGCAAACGATCACTTGTAGTACAATTTTCCTTCCTGATTCTTGTAGACACCATTGTTCTTTCTCTCTTGGTTCTGAAGCTTCTATGTTTTGAAACATAATTTTTCTTTAAAGTGAAAAGTACTGCAATACTTAGGAAAATGGACATTACGCCCAGCATCAGAGTTAGTCCCAGATAGATGTGTCTAGAGGAAGAGAGAATATCAGTCTTAATTACTGTAATCATCCAACTTTAAATAAAATGTGGACGGAAGGTCATAATATCATGCAATAAATATCAATATCAATGAAATCTATCAATATCAATAAAACCACCTCGAGAATGGTTTTAAGAATGCAGATTCAGTGGCTCTAAAAGGCCTTTCTATGAACATTGGACAGACGCTTGAAGGTAGTATGCTCACAGAGAGTAGTTTTTTTATGGTACCATTATTTTCAGCTCCTACTAATTGCATAATCAGTTCTAGCCTCTCTGTAAATTTGTCCCTTAGACCAGGTGACCATATCTCTGTCCAGAGAAGTCCCAGTTTATGCAAGTTTTGTCCCAGTGTAATTTTTAATAGTGTCCCCTTTAACTCTCAAGTGTCCAGGTTAGAAAGATAAATCATGTGGCTACCCTGAATCTTGCACAAATCCACTTCTACAGAAAAACGGCAAGGAGCAATGTGAAAGGGAAATCAGAGCTCTCCGTAGAGTAGAATGACTTAAGAATAAACCAGAGGTTTAAATCAGTTTCTTCCATGAGAATCCTGTAGGTCTACATTCTATTATAAGACACGAAGGTGTGGGGGACAGGTTGAATGATTCAGTCCAGTCACCTTGCATATGCACTCACAATCTCTGATTGAGTTACATTGTCTTTACATTAAAGTAAATACAGCCTTAACAAAATGTGAGTAAAGTATAATTCTACTCACAGGTCAGGCTCTTTTCAAGGACCAAAATAAATTTCTCACATAACATCAAAGCCTATTAAACCGAACAAACTTATTTAACGTGATTGACTCAATTCACACCCAACTTCCAGCTTACATGGCTCAGCACCAAGTGCTTTTCTCTAGAAAATGCTCAGATTGTAAATTGAAAAAATCCTTCTTGCTTTTAAGCCATTGAAGCATTGCTTTAAGCAATAAGGGAACTAAATGTTTGATGAATTGAACTGAATGATACCATAGTGAAAAAGCCATGTCCCTCAGCCCCATACATACTCACACTCACAGAGGAAACCTTTTACTTTTATGCATTTCAAGTACTGGAATAATTGAACATCATTTTGGCAATAAAAGCCGGATAAATTTAGAGCCAAATCCAACTCTTGCCCAAGGGGATTATTTCTGACGTAAATGGGACAGTTTGGCTCAGTTTGAAAAAGAATAGAAATAAACCCAAAATGTGACCTAAATTTAAATGCTTCTGAGTTTCAGGGAATTACTCATTTGTATGTGCAAACTTTCAAAATACTCTATTCTGGAATCTTATGTCATATTGTTTTAAAAAACACGATTACCTAAAATACAAGTCAAGATTAGGATGGAGGGAAAAGGTAAGATACAGCAAAATAATCAAATGATAATAGAATTATTCTATAAAACAGAACACACTTCTTGATTAGATTATCTTTTTCCTTACAAGCAGTGACATTGCATGAGGGATTATTAGTACCAATTACATTGAGCAAATCTGGGCTGAAATGCAGGAACAGGTTTGATACGGTACCTGAAAGCATTTGAATCATATAATCTGCAGGATCCTCTATTTCCACATCTTTTAAATCCCCACTTGAGGCATGAAGTGTCAATCAAAACTCCAAAATACACAGGAGCTGGGATGCCTGCTGTGAGAAAAACAATTTTTACTAAACTTAGATGCACAACTTTTTGGCTATCCTATAAAGAATGATTATCTGGAACCACTTGCTTTCAAGTCCAAAAATTACTGCTTTGGAGATAACAGGGCATCTGGAGGAGACTAGAATATGCCATCCCAAAATATTCTTCTAATGAAAAGGTTATTTTGAGAAACAGAAGACACAGGAGACACTCTGAAGACAGGGCATAAATCTCCTTTTTGTAAGGGAGATTTACATTTATAAGGAAATCTCCATTTATAGGGGTGTCTCCCTCTCTCTGTATCAGGAAGAGAAGGATTCTAGATTCCGGAAAGAACTAGCTGATTCTATTTTACATAAAATTCCATGAGCAAGAAGAGCAATAAAATAAATATATCTAACGTCAATTTGGATAATTTGGTGTCAAATAAAATTTCTCTCTATGTATATTATCCAATTTTAATAGGTTATTTACTAAAAACATTTAGATGATATCTAACTTTACATTGCCCTTAATAATGTGAAGAAAAGCCAAAAAATTCCAAATGCGTGCCATTTTCTGGATATGTTTTAAAATTTTCATAATGGCAAATGTTCAAATATTCACAAAATTATAGAGGATGATATAATGAACCCATAAATGTCATCACTACCTTCAACAATTATTAATATTTTGTCATTCCTGTGTCATCTATCGCCATACCCTCACCTCTCCCAACCTCTGAAACTTTTTCAGGGGAAAATTTTAAGAGAAATCTGACATTATGTCATTTACTTTATATGCATTTCAGTGTTCACCTCTGATGGCATGTTTAAGCATACCACTATGCCATTCAACACATTTTATAACTCTTTAATAAAAATCCATATTCATGCTAAGACATATATGTCAGATCAGACAAATACTGTATGATCTCACTTATATGTGGAATCTAAACAAAACAAAACAAAACAAAACCAACCCCAAACTCATAGAAAAAGAGATCAGAGTTATGATTACCAGAAGCAAAGGCCAGGATGGGCGTGTGGGGAATTGGAGGAAGGTGGTCAAAGGTACAAACGTCCAGTTATAAGATAAATAATTACTAGGGATGCAATGTACGACATGATGACTATAGCTAACACTGATGTATGATATATAGGAAAAATGTTAAAAGAGTAAATCCTAAGTTTCTTAACTAGGAGAAAATTTTTTACCTTTTTTCTTGTTTCTTTTCATTGTATCTATGGCTGAATGTTAGCTGAACCTATCACAGTAATCATTTCACAACATATTTAAATTAAACCATCATGATGTACACTTTAAATTTTGTACAGTGATGTATATCAGTTATGTCTCAATAAAACTGAGAACAAAATCTACACTCAAACTTTTCTGAATATCTTCAAGGCACTGTTTTAGCCATTGGTTTGTTCTCCTCAGGATTCACGCCAGTTAAACACATTACATTTAGTTAATGACTCTTTATATCAGCTCCCTCCCCCAACATTTTTTTATAAATGAGATTTGAATAAAGATATTTGTCCCATAGAAAGTGCCACAGCCTGGATTTGACAGATTGCTTCTTCACAACACTGTTTTTAATTTGTTCTCCTATTTTCCATTTTTGCAATACACTGGTAGTTAGCTCTTGGATGCACTCAGGTTCAATTTACTTCAGGCAGGAAGAAGATAGGTGGTTCTGTATGTCCTGACAGGGGCCATATGCTGTCTGCTTGCCACTCTTAGCAATGTTAAAATGGATCCAAAGCTCAGGCTATGCTCCCCATTAATGAAGTTGTCATCAACTTTCACCTACAGCTTTTAGCAAATTTTGATGAAGTTGC
Organism: Hipposideros armiger; assembly: GCF_001890085.2. Classification (NCBI taxonomy): domain Eukaryota; kingdom Metazoa; phylum Chordata; class Mammalia; order Chiroptera; family Hipposideridae; genus Hipposideros; species Hipposideros armiger. The sequence goes on from NW_017731710.1 coordinate 39,061, forward strand.
AAATAGGGGTTTTAAAAAGTTATATTACTCCTTGTGTGCAAATTATTAGGATTTTTCCATAAAAGAGAATTTTCCTCCATGACTATTTGGTTACTTTGAAATACAGCTAATGGAAGAAAGGCAGGATAGATGATCAATTCTTTCCCCTCATCAATTTTAAGAATAGTGTTCTAGCATTCTCTCAAATTATTTAAGTATCACTGTGAATTCATGTCTTTTTATATAGCCCATGTATTTTAATATAGTGCAGCTATTATTATTTATTACTATTATTAATTTTTCAAATTTCCTCAACCTTAGGCCAAATTCCTCAAATTGGTCCTGTGTCCTTTTGACATGCCCCTATTAGCCTCTGACAGCTTTCTCACTTTCCAGTACAAAAAGTTGTCCCATAATCATCTTACGCATTTTCTACCCTAGACCTTGAATTAGTAATTTCTCCAAGGTGGTATGGTTCCTTTAGTAAGAAATGATAATTAGAGATTGCAGACTGAGTGCTACGGGTATTCATTTCTCCAGGGTTACATAGATTCTGGATTTTTCAGGAAACAGAGCTATAAAATACACATTATTTAAAAATAAAACTATGAGTTCATATTGACATTTTACATTTACATTAAGAATGGGTTTTATTTAAACAATTTAATTTTATGCTTTTATCACTTTTCTATTATGCTGAACATATTGATTCCTAATGATATACATAATATCTCACTTACTTTACCTTAAATGAGGTCATAAGGGTGACCCCTAATCTCATAGTACTGGTGTCCTTAGAAGAAGAGGAAGAACTAGCAGAGATCTCTCACACTCTACACATGTTTACAGAGGAAAGGCTGTTTGGGGCACAGTGAGAATATGGCCTTCTACAAGTCAGGATGGGAGGCCTCACCAGACCCCAACCTTGTCAGCACATTGACGTTGGTCTTCCCAGCCTTCAGAACTATGAAAAAATAACTTCTTGTAAGCCTCCCAGAACATGGTATTCTGTTATGGCAGCCAGAGCTGATGAATAAACTTGGTAACATTAGAGAGATTTTCCCCCACTCATCCTTACAGTTGCTTAGTATTTCATTATGTGAGATTACTATAGTTTATTCAGCCAGACTCACACTGATGAACATTTAAACTGCTTGCAGTCTTTCGGTGTTATAAATAATGCCACAATGATTTGATATCCATAAAATTAGACTTATTTCATACTTTTGCTAGCAAATTTTTGACAACAATTTCTAGAGGTAGGATTACTAGAAAAGAAGATAAATCTACATGTAATTTTGTTGGTATTTGCTAAGTAACTCTCCTCAGAAATAGTATTATTTCCTCAACAGTAATGTATAAGTGTATCTATTTTCCTGTATACTGCAAACATTTGGTAATTTGCCAATCTGATAAGAATTGGTATCTCAGTGTAATTTTAGTTTGTATTATTCATATTATGAGTTTGACCATCTTTTTACACATGAAGAAGTATTTATATTTATTTTTCGTGAAATGGATGTTCATATCTTTTAATCATTTTTCTATTTGGTTGTTGTTTTTTTTTCATTCTCAACACTTAGGATCTCTCTTTAGAATAAGGACATTGGCCACTTGTCTGTTATAAAAATTGCAAAGAAAACATTCCCAGTTTGTATTTGCCTTTTTCAATATTGGCTTTATGATAATTATCATTTGCCTTACAATATTATTGCCATTTCAAGTAGATTTTTATTTTTATGGCAACAATTTTATGAATCACTTCATTTACTTGAAGTCTTTTTCACACTGTAGGTCACATCTATATTCTCAAAGGGAGGTGGATATAGAAACCAGTTCAAGCCAGGGACATATATCAGTCTCGATAATCTGATATTTTTTCTAGATAAACTCTCTTTTTATAGCACAGGATTAGAGCCAGCCATGATGGCATACGCCTCCACTTTTGTTGTTTCTGCAGTTTTATCAGGATTATGTTGTATTTTCATAAACACCTATTTATATCAAGATCCATGTAAACCAAATTTATTTTCAGGTTTCTGTTTTTTAGCTTTGAGTTTGTTTTTTCTCTCTGGTAGTTCTTTTCTGTTAAATTACAGAGGAACATTTATGATAGTTTCACTTTCTTCTTTAGAATATAAACTTTTTAAAGACAGAAACCTTATCTGACTCATTCACTCTGCTTCCTATGGGTTTTAATTAATGCATATTGAAAAATCTGGTAGTCAGAAAAAACATTCCAATTACATTAAAAAAATCATTAACTCAAATCCATACTGCTTTGATTCTTTGAATGATCTGATCTTGCTATCAAAATAATATATCCTAGCACTGAGAGTAGCTCAAAAGAATTCATTCCATTTTAATAACTGAATAATTATATTTAGGCTTCAGCCTTTCTTACTGATTCATTTTTTTTTCATTTTTTTTTTTTGCTTTCTCTCAGAGGTCCTTCTCATAACAATAATGGATTTTTCAACAATAGGCCAATGCTGGAAATTACAAGGTTGTTAAACAAAAACTATCTTTCATAAAATCACTTTATTATAACATTGGCACGGCATTGGCTCTCAATAAATATATCTGGAGAAGTCAAGGAAAGGAGGGAGGGAAAGAAGAAATGAAGGAAAAAAAATAATAGGGACCCAACCACCTACATCATTTATTTGTATGTGATAATTCTGTAAAAATATTTAGGAAAGTATTCAAAATATACTTGTGATGGCTACCATACTTAAAGCATAGATTACACTTACCAAGAACTCTTATTGCTAAGGTGTAGATACCCAGGGCAAAAGACTTAAGTTGTGGCTTAATGCACCTGAAAAAAACCAACAAAAAACATATATATATATATATATATATATATATATATATAGGCATGGGGAAAGCAATTATGTTAAATTAAATGCAATTAAATACAAGGAGTTTACATTTAATATTCCTAAAAGGTAAATCACCCCTACATGACATGTTGGGTAAAGTAAATTCATAAGTTTAACCAGTCTAATATCAGACTCACAGAAAAAACAAAACAAAACAAAAACAACAACAAAAAATACCACTCCAAATTTCAAAGAAATTGCAAGAATTTGTGGCAACAATAAAGGATTAATAACCTATAATTAGTGTTTGTGGTTTTGGTCTAAAAGCACAGGACCATATTGATCTGAGTTGATACGATCACAATCACTGTGGCACGCTAAGTGTTTTTGCTAAATGGGGGATATCTGATTTTCCAGCAAAGTACAAGAATACATAAAATAACAAGAGCATCCTTAATATGACTGTATGAGTATAGCTTTAACTGATTGTCCTGTGGATTTTAATAGTAATAATAATGATGACATATAATAAGCATTGAGTATTAACCATGGAACTAAGTTCTTCATATGTATAATATCATTAGTCTTTGCTTTAAAAGAGGCAAAAATCACCATTTTTCTCTTTTAATCAAAGGACATCTCCTTATAACATCAAAATGCAGCATGGTTCACTTGAGGGGTTGGTGGTGGGGAAATTTCTTCCTCTAATAGCCTGATTTTCATTTGGCTTAGGTAACTACTTGGCACAGTATAAGAAGATGTTGAAGAAATAGCCATCCATGAAGAACAACCCTGGTCTGAGAACTCTGGGATAACGCTTTCCCATCTTTTCAAACCGATGCTCTCATTTGAAAATACAAATATCTCATGTTCCCTTTTCCAGAAAAAACAGATTTGTGAATGTTAGGTCCTATTTTCTGTTTATCTTTCCTAATCAGTTTCCATAATATAAACTGCAGGGAATTAAAGATGTATATGACACTTGATTAGTTTAATATTAGAAATACTTAATATTCATTCTTGATATGTTAATTTAAGTCACCTAATCCATCTCATAGATTAGTTTCCAATAAAATTTTATTTTTATGTTTAATAATTTTATCAAAATTTGTAATACTTTAGGTTATTTTTATTAATTGTATAACAGTAATATTTGCAAGGCTAATTCAATTAGGAAGAACATTTTATCACTGAGAATACTTGTTACAAAACTAACATTTTAAAATTTGGATTTATATAAATTTTTTATGGAGATCCATGCCAGGGGAGTTAATAAAAAATGTTCAATCATAAATTATATTACAATAGAAAAAAAACCTATAGGGAATTTGAATGAAGATATAAATTCAAGGGGAAGAAAGAATTATGTAACACTTTTGACTATTAAAGATCTTTTCATATAGTTTTAAATTAGGTAATATTGATCATTTAGTCATTGTTCGTTAGTTCCAATTTATTACGTTTAAAAGAGCAACCTATATATAAAATAATTATGTTTCTAAATGTAAATATTTATAATATACTGGCTATCAAAACTCAGTTATTATTTAAACTTATGATAACAAATTTTTAGATGTCCTCTTAAAATATGCAAAGGAGTACACAGTATTAAACCTTCTTTGGTGGTTTCACAGGCAAAAATGTTTCTAGTCATTAATACCATATTCATGGATTAGGATTTTGAATTGGTCCAAAAGCCATTAACACCCCATACACACACACATACACAGATAATTCCAGTCAGAGCAAGAATATATAGAAAAAGTAATAACCTACATATCAAAGTAAAAAATAAAAAAACATTGTGGCATTATATGGGCCTTTAAAGGGTCTTATAAATTATATCATCCATAATTCAGTGAAATCACATTTAATCTAAAACACATTTAGTCTGTATTGATTAATATTATCATCAGCATTAGAAACAGCATACTGTACTTATTGAGTGGATATAGTGATGCGGGCACTAACATTTCCTTCTAGACCAACTGTTTGCAAACATTTTTAACTAGGAAAACTTCTATTCAACCACATTTTTGTATAAAAAGGTGGGAAAAGTATAAGAGAAACAAAGGTATAGGACAAGTTTCCTGAGAGCTATAAGAAAGCATGATGATTCTGCAGAACAGAATTTGAAATCATTGCTCAAGATGATTATAGATCTTATGTTAAAATTGGGGTGGGAGTATGTGTTCACCTCAGAAGCAATATGTATCCAGGTATGCCGCCTAGGGATAAAGTATAGGACGTGATGACTGATATTACAAGGAAATACAGGAACATTTTAGGACATCCATTATCTTTTTGACATCTGCCCACCATGCCTGAGGAATTTCCTAATTTCGAGGCTGCTGTTCCCACACAGGTGCAGTTATAAAACATCTGTAACAAAATAGGGAAAAGCCCAATTACTGAAGTAAAATTTAAATTAAAAAATATTTTAAAAGAGTTTGCAGTCTAGTATACAAGCATTTCATATATAATAGGAAAAATATTCTTTTATTTTTCTGTTAGGATATATCAAAGCGAAATAGTGAGATAACATTTCATTATCCAAACAGCAGGTGGTTGGTCTACAAACTGCAGATCCTACATCACAATCTCTCAGCAAATCCTACCAAATCCAATTGTACCTTAGCTCCTTTGCCACTTTCAAGTCTAAACCACCATTATTTCTTGCCTTGATTATTGCAATGGTCTCTTCATGTTCGACTTATTTCCGCTGTTACCCAGCTATCATGTTTTCCACATAGTAACCAAAGTGAGCCTTGAAAAATGGCAAAGTACATCACTATTCTCAACCTTCCCATGGATTCTTATTATACTTGGATAAATCCCCAAATCCTTAAAGTGGCTTACACACTAGCCATGATGTTGCTCCTGGGTCCCGCTCAGAACTGACTGCTCAGTGACTTCCCCTTCTCCCTCTGCTTCAGCCACACACATGGGTTCCCACTGTGCCTTTGCTGTTTTCTCTGCTGGGCCACTCTTCTAGACAGCTCCCTGGCTGGCACACACACTTCAGATCTCTGCTCAGATATTTCATTAAAGAGAGCTTCCATGGCCCCCCATTTAAGACCATACACTCATCTCTCTACCATTTCATCTTAACTCCTCATAGTGCTTCTTACTACCTATTAGAATATTACACAATCATTTAGTTTTAAACTATGTATCCCCACTAGAATGTAACCTCTGGCATAAACTGTCTGTTTTGCCTTCGTTGTATGTACATCAAAGGCCTAAAATAAGGCTTGCTCTTTAGGCACTCAGTAAAAATTTGTTAACTAAATGGGCACAATGTGAGGATGGGGCAGAATTTATAGTGGTCACTAGAAAAAAAAATCTTAATAAGTGAAACTTAACTAAATTTTGGACAGGGAGGCAACTTTTATAATCCTTCATCAATTTATTTCTGTAAATTTCAGGTATGAATGCATATATATATATATATATATATATATATATATATATATATATATAAAATGAGTTGTCATTTTCATCAGAGAAGAGTTGTGATTTTTTTTAGACAAACAATGGAATAAAGCTGTCATTTCTTTTTCAAGGAAGAGTAGCAATATAGTAGTTGTTTTATTTTATTTTTCTTAATTCCAGGTAAGGAGCTTTTGAATCTTGACTCTGTCTCTCACTTGATATGTAAATTTAATTTAGGCAAGTCCCTTGTATTTCAGTGCCTCAGATCTCACATGAGAAAAATAAGCAAAATAGTACCCATTTACTCAAGCACCATAATATTTAAATACAACTTTGTTTTTAAAGCACCTCTCTTAGTCTCTGGCATTCAATGTCTTCAATGAACGAAGCCCTAATTGAGGAAAACCTTCAGGCAGTTTGGGCAAAAGGGTAGTAGCTGGGGAAAAGAAAAGAAAAAAGAGAAAGAAAAGAAAAAGAGGAAAAAGAGGGATGGAAAGGGAGGGAGGGTGAAAACTCAGTCTTCAGATGGATGGGTAGTTTTATTCACTGTTGCCAGGGACCAATCCTTTCTATTCTGAATAAAATGTGAAGATAACAATAAACAGAGTAAATCAGCAAGTATTACCCTATGTCTGCAGAAGTGTTTGCCTAAGCGTTCTTATAGTATTGATAAGCATGTACAAATACATTGTGGTGAAATTTTCACCCTTCTAGGACTGTCAAATACAGGCAGATCTCATCAGCCACAAGTACAAATCATTCTGACCATTGCTGTGTACTCAGCAAATAAGAGGAAGAGTGTATGTTTGGGATAGGAATGTTAATGTGTGGTTAGAGGGATGGGTCTTTTAATAATGGATGCACATAATATCCTTTACAATTGGTTTTCTACTTATACTTCCAACCTCACCTCTCTTTCCCACTCCACAGAAACTCTATTCCAGCCACCTACTCTTTATTACACAAAGTGGCTTCATTTGTCAGGCAGAGCCTGAGAACCACCAACCTCCTCACAATAGGATTCCTGACACCTCTTGCAGTCTCGACCTCTTGGGCTAAAATTCCTAACACTGGACTTTCTTTGTCCTTTCCCTAATACCTTCAAGAGCCACCGGTTTTGGGGTCGGGAGACATGGATCCCAATGCAGATCTTATATGATTTTATGACTATGACTCTTTCACTCAAGGCTAGTAGTCCTTAAAAGCAAAAATAGCAGCACTAGACTACATATCTACGAAGCTCCTCAAGCCTGTTCCATGATTCTAATTCTTCACCTAACTCTTTCACAAACTTTAGCTCCATGAGTGATGGTTATGTTTCCTGCCTCTGCACAAATGGACAGGGCAGAGTAAGAGTCAGGGCTCCTGCTCGTGTGGCCTGCTTCTGGGTTGGTCCCTGTGCCCCCATAGAATTGTGGAGTTACGGACTGTAGCAGGCCCACGGGCACACACTTCAGAGAAGATTTTCTTACAATAGTTTTTCCACTCCTGGTGGAGCTTTGACAACCAGCAAGGCAAGCCGATGCATATGTAATTCCATTTTCACCACACATGGGTTCCCATGCTGTCTCTGAACATTTGCATCTTGAGTTGCAATCTGAAAAGAGAGCTCGTTCATGATAAGAGACAGGTTTGGTTCTGAAAAGAGATGTAACAGTATAAAATATTACCTCTTAGCACGCAGCACCCTCATATAAAAAAAAATCAATGTTCTTCAGTGATATAAATGGCACTGCCAACAAAGTTTTGCCTTTTGGAAGCACAACTGTCATCAGAAATGCCAGCTTCTGATCATTAAACGTGGTCCGCTATTAAACAGATTTCTCTTAAAAGTTATCTTTAGAGGTTTATCACTTCACGTAATATCCTGTTCTTGGCTTTTGGCTTGTATTAATGTCTATTGCATCTAGGATCTTACAATATATTTCTGGGCAAAGATGTGTGAAAATGGATAACAAGGTAGAAAAAGAATCTTTTAGAGCAATTTATGTCATCACCTTAAATGTATTGCAGTGTGTGTGTGTGTGTGTGTGTGTGTGTGTGTGTGTGTGTGTGTGTGTTTAAATTTCCTTCAGAATTGTATGAGCATCAGTAGAATGGACATTGCTAATGGTGTGGTGAAAGAAAAAATAGCCAAGCAGTCAACATTATTTCAACAGACTTTCAATGCTTGTAGAAGCTATTTGGCTGTTGGAAAAGTCATGACGTATTTTTTCTATGTTTTTCATTGCACAAATGCAACAACCCGATATGTATCCTAATGCATTGCCAGTTCATCCAACTTTTCTCTCTCCTACATATTCTCCCACTGTAGGGAACTCGTCCATATGTTGTATCATCCTTTCTAACTCTATTGCACATGGTTTTTCAATGATTTACCTATTTATTTATTTATTTATTCACAAAAATGTATTGGAAGACTTCTAAGTGCTTGCTTTGGGAGGAGGAAAAATGGTTACTAATATTAACTAGCCAATACTTGCCCTCAAAAAGCTGGCTTTTTTTTTTTAACCATTAACTTTACCTAGATTTGATTGTTTTCTCTTTTCACTCCCTCTTTTTTATTCTGTCTCATTTTCTCTTATCTTCCCCTTTCATCTCTCCCAGAATTCCTTTTCTCTCATTTCTATTTCTTCCTGTCACCTGAATTGCCTAAGCCTTCTATTCTTATTCTCCTTGCACTATTCATGTCCCTTTATTTCTCTAAGGGGTGCTTACTTATATATAATGATACGTCTTTTCTATCTGCTCCTTATTTGCCATCCACCGGTCCTTCAGTTTTGAACTTATTTATATTCTTCCTCTCCTACACCCTTTTTTTAACATGGTAATTGAGGGACTTACAACAACAAAAAAACATACACTGTTGTGTCCACTCAGTGAGGCCTGAAACTATTTGTTTTATTCACTTTCATATCTCCAGCACCAAGAAGAATTCCTGGTATGCAATAGGTTAAGAAACAAGATTTCTGGTAAGTCAATCAAACAAACAAACTAACAAAAAAATGGTATTCTAATTTGGAGAATCACTCATTTTGGCCCCTCCCTTTGAGAGGCATTTCCTATAATAATTAGAATCATAACTTCTTAATTGATGTAATATTCCATCTAGTAGAGTTGCTATGGATTTAGTTACCTCTAAAGTCAAAACCAAAGACCTCTGAGAAGTCTTCAAATGGAGTGAAAGGGTATTTAACTAGGTCTTCTTAGAATTCACATAGGAATATTTCATCCTGTTCTCCTCCATAAGGCATTAATTGTTAACTGAGGCTGTTTGGTAGCATCTGAAAGTGTCAATATGTGACTTTGAAAGCCTAGAATCAGGGCACTATGGATACTGTAGGCTAAGATCATAGAAGGTTAGAGCTGAACGGAATTTTGGGGGTGATCCTGGACAATTTCTCTTTTGTCAGATCAGGAAAGTCAGGTCTAAAAGTGGGCAGATAATTTGCTCAGATTCACAATGTTTATTAGTGACAAATTATAACCCTTCCAGGTCTCTGGATTCTGAACTCGTGTCTCACCTCAGGCTTATTCTTATTATTGCAGGAGAAAGGTTTCTTCTACTACCATGCCTAAAGCTTCTTTCTCTACAACGTTTCTGCTGAATGTCCAGCATCAAAACAGTCACGTGGAACGAAGAGATTCAGGATAATCCCTGGGGAGCATGTTGTATTTTATAGAGCCAACCATTTCAGATTACTGAAGGTGAGTTAAATTTATCACCTAGGGCAACCTCAAAGAAGAAATTAAGTGTACACATTTCATGAAGAATGTGTTGACAGTGGAGTAGTTATTTAAAATTTTAATTATGAGTTTTATCAAATATGCCAGACTGTTTATACACAAATGAACTTTTTCCTTCAAAACAGTCAAACTGGGAGGAGAGAGGTTTTTCCAGGGATGCTGCCATTTCTCTTGGCTGCTTCCAATAGCAAAGCTACTCTTAAAGGCTAATTCACTCTTTGCCATTGTTAAGGATATTCTACAAAACATGGAATACAATTTCAAGAGGAGTTTAAGAGTGTTTTAAACAATGACAGCATTATTGCAATGCAGTCATAGTCTTTCAAGGTGAGTGCTTTCAAGGGCTAGTACTCACTCAATAAATATATGATCTTTCATTGTTTTAAAAATATTTAATCTTTAACTATGTGAGTATATATTCAATGTGAATCTCAAAAGTTTGCTCTTGTCTGTTTACGTGCTTGCTTCTGGCTTTGAGACAGCAGGATGTTGTAGAAAGAATATTATACTTTGAGGATGCTAACTGACTTTTCTAAATTCAGTTTCCATTAAATGGGGATAACAAGACTTACCTCATAAAGGTGCTCTGAGGATCCAACTGAGATAATAAAGGTTACAGTATTTTGTAAGGTGCAAAATACAAAATACTTTACCACTGTCCATCTCCCATGAGGATTAAAGGGACAGTTACAAATAGCACAAGGCTTCTACCCTCTCCAGAGCCTTCTTTCTATTCCTGTTTACAACTAACATTCATAATCTATGTTGATGTTACTAAGGCAATGCTACACTTAATTAAGTATAACAGTGATGTGATAACTTGTAGAAGTAATGGTATATGAACTGTGCTTTCATTCATTTTCCTGGACATTTTAGGTAATACAAGCATAACTGATGTTCACTTAACAGCAGGGGAAATCAAGTCAATAAAGGTAATGGAGATTGGAATATGGAGACAGGACAGATAAGCTTGGACGGAAGGATAGCGAGGGGGCTGGAGAGCAAGCAGGAAGCAGGAAGCAGAAAACAACTGAAACAGCAGGAAACAGAGTGTAATGTCAGGAGCATGGACTTTGGGCCACAGGCAGATGCAACCAGGGAGGTCAGTCTGCCCTACAGCAGCAGATAATTTGTTTTTAAACCAGTAATGTAGAGTTAGGTGCACATATAAAGAAAGGTGCCCTGGGAACTCATGTTCAGAGACAGAGTGAGGGCAGGGCCTCTTGACGGGAAAGGGCAAAGTAGCTTCTTCAAGATTCAGTCTTGTATTAAGAATGACAGATTCCACTTCCGGGTATTTATCTGATGAAAAATGAAAACAGTCATTTGAAAAGATATGAGTATGTGCTCCCCTATGTGTATGGCAGCATTGGTTACTATAGCTAAGATATGGAAACAATCAACAGATGAATGGATAAAGAAGAGGTGGTATATGTGTACACAGTGGAACATCACTCAGCAATACAAAATAATGAAATCTTGCCATTTGCAACAACATGGATGGACCTAGAAGGCATTGTGTTAAGGAAAATAAGTCAGGCAGAGAAAGATAAATACTGTATGTTTTAATTTATATGTGGCATCTGAAAAACACAAAACAAATGAACAAACAGGACAGAAATAGACTCATAGATACAGAGAACAGATCAATGGTTTGCCAGAAGGAAGAGGGGTGGCGGCATGAAAAAGGTGAAGGGGGATAAGAGGTACAAACTTCCAGTTATAAAATAGGTAAATCATGGGGATGTATTGTACAGCACAGGGAATATACGTGTAGTCAATAACATTGTAATAACTTTGTAGAGTGACAGATGGTTACTAGACTTATCATGGTGATCATGTCGTAAGGTATAAAATGTCAAATTACTATGGTGTACACCTGAAACTGATATAATATTGTATGTTATCTACTCTTTAACTTTAAAATAACAGAGTGATGGATTCTGGAAACTAAGAAACCTAATCACCCACCCCTTATGGGATGGCATTGGTCTGAGAACATCAATAAATATTCTTTTGACCAACTGCAAAAAGGCAAAGAGGGCTGTCACATGGGTCATTGGGTGGAGGAATGGCATTGTCTCCTGAAACTTCATATGACTGGAGTACAACAGGAACTATGAAGGGTGGCATAGAGGGCATTCTGGTTATTCAGGTGTTCAGAGGAAAAAAAATACATTGTTTTCCATGAATGGTACATTTATCTTATGTCAGCTAAGTACTAATCACTTTCATATATATTATCTTACTTAAATATTACAAAACTTTAAAAGGCAGTTATTAGTTCTATTTTTAAATGGAAAAATTGAGCCTGGATTAGATTAAATAATACATGCAATGTCTCTTCACTAAGAATGAGCAGAGACAAGGTTCAAGGTCTGTATTTTCCACTACCCTAAAGGAGGGTGTAAGTTTATCATTTCTTATATTTCTCTAAGACATTCAAATTCAAAGGAGATGACAGATTTGGTGACATAATGGCTTTCATCTCATAAGTACTGTCAGCTATTCCACAATAGAATAAGTCACTCCCCAAGTTATGAAGCTTGTAAATAAAAATATTTTATTTTGAAACTCTATCAAAAATTAATCTGATTAAGCAAGTCAATCTCTTCAGATTATTTAATGAGAGAACATACCCTTGGTAGGAGACCGTTAGTCCTGCCACATCAGAATTTTCACAGCCCAATGCGAACAAGGAAAGGAATAGTAGGTACCCAAGGACAGATGATCCCAAGTAGATTTTTGCAGCTCCACATACACTGATTCTGAACTTTTTCATCATTATCCCCCCAGAGAATATTCCAAGGGCTACTGCAGGTATGTTGATGAGCCCTGAGGAACAAGAAAAATACATCATTTTTGAGAATCTCTGAAATAAATTTGACTGCACTCGCACAAACTTTCTAAGGGATTATATAAAACTATGCAATAGTTTCTGACATATTAGACTACTTGGTCATTTTCAGTTATAGAAGTGTTCATTCACTATCATCTACTGACACATATCAAGATGTTCTGATGAATGTCTACGCTATAGTTTAATGAGAACACAACTGACAGTCTCAGAGTTCTGCCTACACAATGTCTAGCACAGGGCTTGAAATCAATAAACAGTGAATGTATCACTGAATAAATGTCTTTCTGGTACAATCTCAGGACTACCAGGTGCAATCAAGTGGCAATTAGGTGACTTGTTAATATTCATTAATAAACCATAATAGGTACATGGGATGCAAGGAATTAAAAACAAATTCTTGGTTCTTTTTTCTGGCCCAAACAAAATTTATTTTTATTGACCCAACTCTTAGCCTCTTAGTTAGTATTATTCCCAACAACAACAAAACAGCATATTATTTGACTACTATATTTGTTATTTGCTTATGATTTACCAGCCACTCAGCTAAGCATTTGATATATTATCAAATTTACTCTTTGCCACAACCTTAGGAGATGGGCATATTATTATTCTCACTTCAGAGAGACATTTGTTCACGGTCATGGTTAGTAAGTGGTAAAATCAGGTTTGAATACAGGGAATCTGATGTCAGGTCTCATGCTTTCAATCACTATGCTATACTACCTCTCATTCAAAGGATTTAAGAGACAGTATTCTTGATAAAGAGATATGCACCCTCATTAGTACTCAAATAAACGTGACTTAAAAACAACACTAGGGGGATGACCAAGTGGTGCGTTGGTTAAGAGCTGGCTTGGGATGCCGGCTCTGAGCAGCAGAGCCCCGGTTCGGATCCCACATGAGGGCCAGTGACACTGCCCTCTACAGCTAAAATGGTGAACAACAGCTCGACCTGGAGCTGGGCTGCTGTGAGTAGCCAGCAATGGCGGAGGCTGCAGTGAAGCTGCAGTGGGCTGCCATTAGCTACCGTGTGTGGCTGGAAGCCAGCATGAGCGGCCAGCAGCCAATGTGAGCTGCCAAGAGCCACTGTGAGCGGCCATCCAGAGGATGGCAACCGATCTGCCTCACCCGGGAAGAGCGCAATGATAATACCAACATGGGCCAGTGAAGCGACGTCCTCCACAACTAGACTGAAGGACAGAAACTTGTCTGTTCCCCTCCCCCAATTCTCCAATAAAATCTTAAAAAACAACAACAACAACAACAACAACACTAGGAAAGTGGTAGAGTTTGGACTCTAGAGACCTAACTGCCTAAGTTTGGACCTCAGTTTACAACCTAATAGCTGTGTAAGTGTAGGTGATTCTCTGAACTTCTCTAAATCTGTCTCTTCACCTATATTATGGAGCTAATAATTGTGTTGTTGAGGTCATTAAATGACACGAAAAATTCCTATCACAGTGTCTGGCACAATAATATCATTCAGTTAAGTTATTAGCATTTTGATCTATCAGATTCACAAAGATGAAAATATTGTGTGGGGAGGTGGTGGTGGAGTGCAACATCTCTGTGTCAGAAAGGATGGGAGGAGAACTGACTCTGGGTGGTGAACGCACAATGTGATATATAGATGATGTATTACAGAACTGTATACCTGAAATCTAGGTAACTTTGCTAACAATTGTCACCCCAATAAACACTAAAAAAAAAAAGAAAAAGAAAAAAGAAACCTTCTGACAACAATAACAACAAAAAAGAAAAGACATAGAAAGGGGCACTTCGGTGCTGGGCTGGTTGGATTTTAAATCAGTAAATAATTCTAGAGGAGAGCAATCTGGCATTAAACTAAACAATAAACAATTACTCTGCTAATCAGAACTTATTTTTATAACGTCTACCCATCAACCACTGAGGTCCACATTATCTATAGAAGTTTTGAAATAACACATTTTTTCCCCAAATAATAAAAGGGCTGAAGCTTGTAGAAACTCTGGCCAACAGACAAGGTTCAATACGAGCTCACCATCTGCTGTGGTGAACAATACTCACAAGTCTCCCGTCCCTGACTCACAACCCAATGTGACATCATTCAATAAAAATTAAAAACAGGAACATGTAGGGATAGTGAAATGCAAACTAACTTTCTTTTTTCTCTTTATTTCTTTGTTTTCTTTCGTTTTAGATTTATATATTCAGTCTCTTAACTAAATTTCCTAGAATCTAAAATATTCAATATCTTTGGCTACCTACTGCATTATTTTATTTTTAAAATACTTTCATCATGCATTCATAGATGATAAGGACCCTTTTTTTTTCTTTTTTTTATTTGACTACACATTAACATTAAAATGATCACAACTTACCTTGAAGGGGCATGATCATGAAATTAGTGAAACTGAAAAAAGAAGAGATGCTAATTTTTGTTAACTCAGCTGACCTGAGGTTTATGGGTATGGCAAGTGGCAGAAATGAGTGTATATTGGACCCCTGAAGAACCAAACATGAGCTAAGAGGCACCAGATTGTTATTTTTTTTAAAAAAGAGAGGAGATTAGAAAATAATATAACAAACCTGGTTATTCATGAGCCAAGTTAATAAATGCTAATATTTTCTCCCAATTTTTCTGATTGTTTAAATAGGGAGATACATAAAACCGGTTCTCTGTCTGTTTCAGATTCCATCTTCCTTTCCAAGAACTGTGCTCTGCCATGGATTTGATGTGTGTCATTTAAAGCCCTGTTTTTACACACACACGGATCCCTTGTCAGGGATCCAAGCCCGACACAAAAAGAGCACAGAGTCCTATTCTCTCTCTCAGTTTATCCACCAAAAGGGGTTTATGGAAAAAATATCTTCTAAAAACCAGGCTCTGACCTAAAACCTGCAGAGGATGTGCTTAGAATTTCATTTTATTTTGCCAAGTACCAGTCAAGCCTGGGGCATAGGGAGTCAGAGCACCAAGAATACCCTTTGCTTTGTAAGCCATGCTGTGCTATTATAGATTCCATTGACTTTGTCCTATCGCCTAGAAGAGCCTGAGAATCAAAATGGGATATTAGGGACATTACTCCATTGGCATGGACTGTTAAAAATCTGGAAACTCCTCTCCTGATTGACATCCTTTTAGAGTCCCGCGTTCTCTTGAAACTTCCAGAAAATTTTATGTGTTCTCTTTGCCTCCAGGCTCTTCTGCACAAAATATTTGCTTTGTCTGATACAATGTCCTTCCAAACCTCCAGCCCACTTCCCATCTTTTAACACCTCCTTATCCTTTTGTTCTTAATTTAGGTATCAATATCTTTTCCTAGAGAATTTCTTCTGACTCCAAGATAAGGTTTATTCTCCCCGAGTACACTGAGCTTCCCCTCCCTAATTAGAATACTTACAACTGCCTCGGGCCGGCCAAGTGGCTCAGTTCTTTAAGAGCTCGCTCAAGAGTGTGAGCTCTGAGCAACAGCCGTTAAGAGTCCCAGCCTGAGCTGAGCTGCACTGCCGCTGAGCTGCCAACAGGTGGCAGGATGGCTCAGCTAAACAAAACAAAACAAAACAAAAACCTGCCTCTACCAGCCATATGGTCCTCCAAGAGACACATCTGGAATAAGGATGAGCACGTTAGTCATCAAAACCCCTTTTCTTCCTGCAGCCTGAAGCCCCGTGCAGGGTCCCATAGGCACAGCCTTGCTACTTATCACAATTACCTACTAGCTTGTCTGGTTGCATCTCTTACCCTCCAAGCTAACCTTCAAGGCAAGAACTGTGCTTATCATACAATCTTGTGTCCTCTGCACAGTTTTCCATAAAAATGTATTAATGAACAAACTTTAGTTGGTTCATTTATAACATTTCTCCTGAATATATTGGGTCATCGGAAAAGTCATGATGTATTTTTCTATGTTTTTCGTTGCAAAAATGCGTCACGACTTTTCCGATGACCCAATTCTATCTTCTTATTTCAAGATAATAAATTATAACAGAATACAAAAAGCTTAGTTGGACATTTCAAATATACTGTTAGCTTGATTCTCCTTTTCAAATTCCCTAGAGTCTAGAAGCTGTCCATGCTGGGCCAGGTTGATAGCAAATTTCCTGAATATCAGGTGAGATGTGCTTCTTGCCTCCCAAAGCTCCCTACGATGAAAATTCTTTCATTTTAGGTATTTTGAAGACATTTAATGAATTAGAAATTTCTCTCTGATTTCTTCATTATACACGTTTTTCCATTTATACGATAAAATGCACTGATCTTAAAATGTTTACCATCTAAATATTCCAAATGGGAATATGAGTTGTAATTTATAATAACATCTGCAATTTGTTTCAATTTATTTTATGCATTTCTTTTGAATTTAATGTATTTACCCAAACATCAGGAAAGCTAAGAAAAATGTTAGCTAACTTACAATTATTATTTCATCATACCCATTCAGGTTAAAGACGCTGTTTTTTGCTATTATCCTAAATAAGAGTCATGACAGATGTGTTAAATGTTTTGAGATGGTCAGCACAATTACAATATAAATTGGAAACTTTGAATCCCACACAGACGTATGATAGCTTTAAGCCATTAAGATGAAATAGTAATGAGTTATAATAATAGCACTTTGGGATGTTTTTAGAGCTTCTCTCCCAGTGAAGTAAAATTCCATATGATATAATGGATCTCACAATATTACTCTAATGTTGGAAGAAATAAACATTAAAATCTGAATTTTACAGAGAGAAAAATGCAAAAACAGTTTATGGGACTTTTTACACTCATATAGCCAATTGCGTGTAACGAAGTAAAATTAGCCATCCTTCTTGGGCATAATAAAAGTATATTTTTCCTCACAAATTAAAATTATTTTCCATCATCTCACAGTTTTTATTATAACTTCAACTAGATCTAGAACACATCATAACACAATTACTAAATTTACTAAACTAACTTAGCCACAAAAATTAATATTTTCTATTATAAGCACCTTTCCCAAAATAATTATCTTAGTTTTTTTTATTTGTCTGTGTGATGCCTGTAAGAACTGAGAATGATAATCATTGTTATTGCCAATAGTTAATATTTATGTAGTGTGCACTAGAAACTTATGTAATTAAAAAAATTCCAAGAAATTAAGCAAAGATGAATAAATAACTACTATCTGTGTATTAAGGAGAAGAAAAGATAAGATCATTTGTATATAACCTAATAGTGATAGATAGGAGAAGCTTAAGTGGAAAATTCAACTGCCTCTCCCAACTTCTTACTGTAGAAATTGCAGTGGGAATTTAAAACAAACACCACACACTTAAAAAAAGCAAAATCATTTTACCATATACTTTCTATAGTCCCTGAATTTGAAACATTTTTGTTGTTCATTTTCCTTCAATTTTCTTTGTAAAATTTAAGTAGTTAACATGAGAAAATGTTATTTCTAAACTTTAGAATGAATATGGCCAATATATAAAAATATGTACACAAAAAACCAAATTGTCATTGTAACAGTTGGTGCTTGAAAATATAGGGAAATTTCTGTTTATTCTTTCCTCCACATCATGTACAACGCCTTCTCTGACAGTAGAAGGAAAAAGTGCGTTTCTGTGCCTCTCTCATTCTTTTTTTAATCACAGAAAGGATCATTCTCCATAGCCCAAGGGAAAAAAAATGAAGAAGAAAAGAAAAAGAGGTTGGATAGAAGAAGAAAAGAAAAGAAGTGAGAAAACAACATTTATTGAATGACAGCAATGTATATTTACAAAGCATTTTATGTCTTACTTAATCTTTACTTCAGCCTAATGATGCATTTATTTTCACCACTCTAATGATAATCAAAATAAGTGTTAGGGATATTGAATAATTTATCCACTTAACCTTATTCTGATGCATCCCACACTTACTAATGTGAAACCAAGATGCACTTAGGAAAGGATGCTAGCTATAAGATGCAAAATCATTAGACACTATTACTTATCTCTCACAAAAGTACTTAAATTATCTATTGACATGACATGACAGAAACTATGAGGAATCAGAATTTTAGGCAACCTTTGATTGATGTACCAAAAATTCTGATAATGAGTTTGCTTGGATCTCAGAGTCTATCTGAGTGTACAGAGAAGGATCATGTATTAAAAAAAATCAATCGTCCACTATTTAAAAGAGAATTATTGATTAGATTCTTCTTGTCAGTTTTCCAACAATAATTGTGCCCAGGCTGGAAAAATTCAGAAACTCAAGGGAAATAATTTATTCCTGGCTATATCATAATGTATGGATGATACACATGCATGACACTGGGCAGGCCATTGAATCACTCAGAATTTCAGGTTCTTTCATCTGTGTCAATTCTCCTTAAAAATAATTTTAGAGGCAAAGGTATTTCATTTACTATTTACCCAATAAAGCAATGAGATTACATATAGTCTCATATTCTATTATAATAACCTCCCCCAAATAATACTTAACTTTCCTTTATAAAATAAACTTTTCATTTTAAGATAAAAATAACTTATCATTCTAGTGAGAGCAAAATGAAATGCCCCTAAACCTCTAAGGGCTATGAACATGTTGAATAATGAAAAATGAACATCTACTTAGAGATGTGCCCCTATAGTACAGTTCATGCAGAAAAATGGTCTTTTAATTTTGATAAATGAACCTTGACCTTTTCCTTCACATTATACCAAAAAATATTTGAAATTGATTATAACCTAAATGTAAAAGTTAAAACAAGCTACTAGTAGAAGTATAAGGAAAACATTTTCATGGCCTTGGGGTTTGGAAAAGAGTTCTTAAAACAGGCTTAAAATGGCATTATTGAAAAAGGATAGATTGAAACTTAAAATTAAGAAGTTCACCAGCAGAAGAGCGAAAAGGCAAATTGAAGCCTGTGAGAAAATAATTATAATACATATATTCAATAAAGAACTTGTATCAAGTGAAAAGTATAGTGCTCTTACAAATCAGTAAGACAAAGATTGACAACTCAGTAAAAATAGGCAAGTAACTTGAACATAATTAACAAAAGAGAATGCTGAAATAACCCAAAGCCTGCAAAAAGTGCTCAGCATCATCAATCAGTTAAATGCAAATTAAACCACAATGAGATGCTACAATACCCCATAAGAATGCATAAGTTACAATGGAAAAGGTTGACAATACTATGTGTTATAAGGATGTGGTGCAACTGGAACATTCTTACACTTTTAATGGGAATAGGAGTTTGCACGATTTTTATGTAAAATGTTTGGGAATATTTGCTGGATCTACATATGCCCTATGACCCAGCTATTCTACTCCAAGATGTAGCCAAGAAAAATGAGTGTATACATTCACCAAAATACATGTAGAATGGTCATACAGTCTTATTTATAACAGCCAAAAGCAGAAAACAATCCAAATGTCCATCAATAATTAAATGAATAAACTGTGGTATATTCATGTAATAGAATATTACACAGCAATGAAAAAAAAACAAACCACTGCTACACACAATCTGAATGAGTCCCATAAGATTCCATTTCAATTAAAATAAGCTAGGCACAAAAGAATACCTAACATATTATTCCATTCATATAAAGTTCAAAAACAGGCAAGATTGATCTATGGTGATAGAGTTCAGAATAGGTATTAGATTTGGAAAAGAGTCTTGAGTAGAAGGAGATATGAAGGATCCTTTTGGGGGTAGTGAAATGTGCTACATCTCTGCATGAAGGTTACTACACAAATATATATGTGTAAACATTTATTTAGTTGAGCTATACATTTAAGGTCTGTAGATGTAACTGTTGCTTGTAAGTTATATCTCAATAAACACAAAGGAAATTTTAAAGTAAAATAAAAAGAATGTCTCAAACTTTCATTCGTCTTCTAGTCTTCTTAGAGTCAGTATAAAGCATTGATTGGCATGGATGGGGTATTGGGGGAAAAAAAACAAACCCTAAAAATTTCTTCAGGTCAGCCATTAAATAATAAAATTAAATAATTTGAACAAATTAATGTTGAAAGTAAAATTTCAGCTGCATAGCCTTAATATTTATAATTTAAAGGGAGAATAGCCAAAACAACGAGTCAATTCGATTAACATCTGCTAAGTGCCCATTATCCAAGATTGTTATAGAAAATTTATATATTGTAAAATAAGCTCAGCACTCCTCACCCCCAGGTTTCTTCCAGAGATAGATACATAGAACAATTCTTTAAATATTTTAAGAATAAGTTATTATAAACCATAGGAGTCTTCTATCATAAAGGGATATGTTAAAAAATTGAATATATTTTATGCCTTGAAAGAGTAGCATTAAATTACATTCATGGACTAAAGTAGCTAATCCAGGTTTTAAAAGTATCTAATTACTTTCAGGGTAATGTTTATGTATTTGTAGATTTTGGTTCTTCATTCATTTCTTCATGTTTTTCTTTGCCCTTTAATATCTTTCTCATTATTCACTGTACTGCTCTGCTAGAAACATGGCCCTTTTAATAACCCAATCAGAAAAGTCTTTTGACTGAGCAAATACAAACTTTGTTTTGTAATGAACACCTTTAACCTGTCCAAATGTTCCCTTTTTGTAATTCCTAGAAACTTTTCAGGTAAAATGTCCACTGTTATGAGATTTTGGCTACACATGAAAAAATAATATCCAGTATTAACAACCTCCTAATGAAATATATGCTTGGCCTATGTGATATTCTCATGGTCACTCACCCATAGTTGTGAACAGTTCTTGCTAGAAAGTTGTACCATAGGCTATGTAAATATTTTACTCTGCTAGATTATTTTCACTCACTTTTTGACTTCATATCTAAGATGCTACAAATTACCTTCAGTCTAAATACTGGCATACATTTCCCTGAAAGTACTAAGGGTTAACAAAATGCAGCTGATAGTTCCTAATGGAAAGCATGAGCATACCGATAACAAAGTTGGCCTTAGAGGTTGACTGCCCATACTGTTGTTCAATGTACTTCGGTTTATACGTCACCATGCCAAATAAAGAATTGAACTGAACAGTACTTGCACACAAATATAAGACGTACACTGGATTTCCAAAAAGATTCTTCAGTGATGGAAGAAAATCTATAAGACAAAAATAACATGGAGTAATTAAAGACAGTGTCACCTTTGGCAGAAGATACAGCCTTGGTGGCAGGTCTTAGATGGCTGAGTCCCAGTGTCATAGTTAACAAGAACATTTACGAGGCCAGACAATTACATTTGTGAACTCATCCTAGAAAAAGTGCTCCATACCTCATTGCTGAATATCACTATGATCACCTTTGAAGTACTCCCCTTGGGAAGTTATGCACCCATGCCAGCACCTAGTCCACCCTGCAAAGCAATTTTGGAACTCTTTACCTGGAATGGCCAGCAGAGCTGTCATAGTATTACTCTTGATGTCCTGAATGTCATCAAAATGTTTTCCTTTCAATATTTCCTTTATCTTTGGGTAAAGAAAGAAGTCATTGGGGGCCAGATCAGGTGAGTAGGGAGGGTGTTCTAATACAGTTGTTTGTTTACTGGCTAAAACCTCCCTCCCAGACAGTGCCATGTAAGCTGGTGCATTGTCGTGATGCAAGAGCCATGAAAGGCTGGCAAAAAGTTTAGGTCATCTAACTTTTTCATGCAGCCTTTTCAGCACTTCCAATAGTAAACTTGGTTAACTGTCCAGTTGGTAGAAATTCATAATGAATAATCCCTCTGATATCAAAAAACAGTTAGCAACATGGTGGCAACAAGTTCACAAACTTAATTGTCAGACCTTGTACAGTGGGACACACACACACACACACACACACACACACACACACACAGTATGAATATTAAGCCATTGGCACAAGTCAAGGATGAGATCTGGCCAGGTTCAGATGTAAACACAGCACTCGCTTTTATAGGCATACAATTGAGATTATAGTTACAGGTATAAGTCAGACAGAAACAGATTCCTCTAACTGATGCAAGTAAAAGGTAAGAAGAATAAGACAATTCCCTCACTACAGAGCTGGTAGCTATAGGCAGGACATTAAGGACTTCAGTTCTCTGGTCTCTGTTTTTCAAAATTGGGTCATGGTCACAAGGAAAGGAACATGAATGTTATCTCCATTTAATGTATGAACTTGAGTGTAAGAAATGAGCTTTGGCTTTCTTCCTTTTATGCAGCCAGCTAGAAATATGATTTTCTATAAATATAAATATTGTTTGCTGGGGCCCTCCAAGAGGAATATTGCTGGACCACCTGAGGGGAACCAATTTTTCTCATGGCCACACATTTCCACGTGGGGTGTATTCACTAGAACACATCTGGTCTTTTGCCTCACACCACATTCACTCCTTTCATCATTGGTGGGAGTCATACACTGGTACACATTTTGCAAATGGGTAGATCTCGTCTAGTAAAAGGCCACAAGTGCTGAAGATTAACTCTTTTCTTTTCTGTCCACCCAGACTGACTGATGTGAAGCAGCATTCTTGGGTAGGGGCAGCTGCAAGGTTTAAACTGAGGAGGTGTGAGGGTGGAATGTCAACCAGCAAGGAAGGTTTCCAAGACTTTGGGTCATATGCTTCAGTTTTTTTCCAGTAATAAAACTGATTTTTTTAATCTTCATTTCTGCTTTCTGCATAGTTTCTCAAAATTTTCTGAACACATGAAGGGGAAAAAGGTATTATTTAAAGATCTCTATAAATTCCAAACAGGAAAACTGAAAGTATTTCTAAATCAAAAAGAATCTGGCTCACCTCTTGCCATTTCTGTTATTTTTGCTTTTTCTCCAAGGGGTGTTTGGTAATCTGTGTGATCATCCATAATAAACTTGGATTTCTCAGAGGAGGAATTGGAATCCTCTCTACTTCGGGGTCTCGGAAGACTCTTTGGTAAACACCAGAAAGGTACAGCTGCAAGGACACTGAGGATTCCCGCTATCAGATAGCCAAGCCACCAGGCACCTACCCACTGAGGATCCTTTGGGGTAATGGTTATGTGATCTGAAAAAGAGAGAGGATGGCTAAACAGCATACACAGCAAAGCTACTGTGTTAAAATAAGCCTCTTAAAAAAAATCCTAGCATTAACTCTACCACATTATAAAAATGTCTAATAATTTATACATAACTTTTTCTACTCTGAACATTATTATCTTGCTGTTTGAAGAAAAGATGGTGTTTCTGGAGCATAAAGCTTTCTACTTTTGTTCCTTAGGTTAGAAGTATGGAGGCTAAAAGGGGACCATGGTTTTAAAACTCTGCTCTGGGGTTCTGCAGAGGGACCCGGGTCCCATGAGAGGCAGAAAGCAACATGTGATGGAGGTTTTGAGGGTTCAACACCTTCTGACTTCTACAGCACATCAACGCCACTTTCATCCAATTTCATACTGAACGTTTGTCTAAGATTTTACTCAAAGAAAGAGTGATATTGTGTACCCTGTGGCTGAAATACAGTATGAACCACTCCAAATGCTACTTATTAAATAATGTTTAACAATACTTCAGAGCTATTTTAGGTCTGAAGCAAGATTTGTATGTGTAAATAAAATGTCAATATCTTATTCATCATAAAATCTTTTTTTTTTGGACACCATTTCTCATTTGACTAAAAAGTAAGCATTGACAAAGTTTTCTGAACCAAACCAAGTGGGGATAAACATATTATATATTATATTTTATGTGATATTATTATACTCTACTTCCACCACACTTTATAGAGAGCAACAAAATAAGCACATATCTTTTGACCACTAGGCTCAACTCCTACTGCATTATACTCAGTAAAATGTTTATACTAGTTTATCACTGCATCTCCATTGTTTCCGTTTAGTCATTTCCTTCTGTACTACTCATCACAACTATGATGTGACGACTAGACTTTACAAATCAAGGAGTAAAGAAACTTAGCTATTTTTTTCCACTGTGGTAAAACAGAACCTGGGATAGAGCAGATATAAAATAAAATTTGGAGGTTAATGAATTAATAAATGAATAAATTTTTTGGACTATGCCCTGCAGTTTATTTGATTGAAGAACAACTACTGTAAGAGTTTTGCATTCTATTTTAACACAATGATTTGTAAATGCAATTCCAGAATTTTAAAAAATGAAGCATTTTCTTGTTGCTAACTGCTTTCTTGGACTTCTTAAAAAACAAACAAACAAACAAATGAACAAAACAGAAAAATACTATCTATGTCTAGGGGGTACATCTCAGAAGGAAAGACACAAATTAATAGCTATGGAAAGATTCAGTCTCCCATTTATTCCCTACTCAAACACACTCCCAGAAGGAAAGCTAGTCTCATTATAATATGCCTCCATCTAAAAAAAGATTTGTACAGTAAAGAAGGAAATTTTGGTTGCCAGAAGACTTTCAATCCTTGGTCTTTCTGGCAAGTCTACAAATACATTATTAATTGATGTGACTGTAATAAATGTTGATACACCTGAAACCAACAAGAGCCAACAAGCAGTCACAGTTTTTAGTCTTAAATATGCTAGGATGCCTTTGAACTGGCAAACCAGAAGTGAAAAGTGATACATTTGAATAACAAACCATGGGTCATCCAGTCCTAATCACCACCTATTTCTCATATGCCATTTATTGATGTGCACGATGATTATATCAATGTTTTTTCATGAATTATTTTCAATTTACAAAAAATTGCCATCCTGTCATTTTATAGAAAAGCAATTTGATATTTTCTATACCTTTCCATTAGAAAATTAAAATAATTAAAATTAAGAAATAAATAAAAATAGGTTCTCTTACCTACGTTTACAAAGCCAATGTCAACATACAGTTTGGCACATAATGAACCTAACAGGAAGCCAAAGATTGGTCCTATAATTGCAACCGTCTGCACACACCCTGCACACACACAAAAAATTAAAAATTAAAAAAAAATAAATAAAAAATAAGGTACCATTTCTTTGATTTTGTAAATTAAAATTTTTTTAAACAAGAAATGTGAATGAGACCCAATTAGTAGCTGAAAGTATTTCATCAACTCTTTACGTAAGTGTACTTAATTTGTCAATTTTTCAACCTCATTGAATTAGGAAATAAGTCCTCCTCAGCTTTGGAATAAGAATGAACACTTCTAAGGCGTTAGTTACTTCTTAATAAGAAAATAATACCAGGACTCTGAAGAAGTTTATTTCCCCAAAAGGAGAAACTTTATTCCCCAGGGTTAGGTTCACCCACTGCTAAAAATCATAATTATACTATTTGACAGTCTTTCAAAAATTTTTTATGGTTGGTTAAGCATAAACTTGTTTTGATATTAAAATTGATTGCTTCCAATCTTAGTGAAAAAGTGTATGTGTTCAGAACTTCTGTGGGACCATTTGTGAGAAAAGTAACTATGTAGATCCCTGGAGATCTATCTATCTATCTATCTATAGATAGATATATCTGTATATATCTATATATAGAAATATATACACACACATATATGTATATATACACATACACACACATATATAGAAATACATACACACATACATATACATTTTATATAAATATATAAATGTATACATGTATACACACATATGTATGTGTGTGTGTATATCTGTATCTATATATCTATTTATATATAGATATTTATATATCTATATATATTTCTTTTAATCTAATGTTCTTTCCTTAATGCAATAGGTCCTTCTAATTGAAGTTTCTTTATAATTGAAGCTTCCAATATGGACTTCCGAAATGTGTGAACAGAATCAAGGAATTGGATACGAAGTACAAAGCCGTCTACACCCTGTTTAGTTTAGAATGGAGTTGAGAACACCAGGTATCCTGATTCCCAAGAAGATAAATAAGGTGGGCATTACCAATATAGAAGGCCGCATTGTCTTCACTGGCAAAATCATCAAGGTAAGTGATGCCTAGGGGCTGAATGGGAGTTTCTCCAATTCCACGAAGAAGGTTCCCCAGGAAAACATAAACCCACATGGAGGAGCTGGCATCAATTTCACATTCTTAAAGGAAAACAAGAGGATTGAAATTAGGTCACTATCAAAGTTAAATATTTATTCTGCATTTCCACAAATTGTCCTACAATTGGGTTAGAATGCAGAAGTGAAATATGCAATAGGCATAATTAGAAAGGAGTTTGAGCAAGACTGGGGAGTGTTTTGTAACTTCAATATTTTAGGAAGTGTAAATCCCCCCGAGACTTTGACCAAGGAACTCTACCGCTTCGTGTTCCTGTTCCCTTCTTATTTTCTCTCTTCCTTTTATTTAACATTTGTGCTAAGTTCTTGGAATTCCTACACTCCAATAACATTCAATATCCTGTCTGGGACAAAAAAAAAATTTTGAACAATGGCTTTCCTTGCCACAATCTTTGAACTCGTATTTTTCAGCAGAAATCACTTTTAATTTTATTGCTGACCAAGTTTTATGTGGAAGTCAAAATTTTATATGGGTGATACTTTAACTTTGGGTAGCAGTGCCTATAATTACAATTGTTTGATAGTGAATAACCACATTTAGGTCTAATATTCATGAAACAAATTCATATAAACATTAAAAACCCTATATGCTTTAGTAGTATAATTATTCCAACAAAAAGAAACCTTTGACAGTATTTTTACAGTGAAATTAAAAGCTGACAATTTTTAAATACTTTCATAAAAGCCATGTCTTAATATGATCATGGCAAATCAGATAATTACTCCCATATCATAAATTAAATATACTTTGAAAACTTTAGTAACTTTAATAAAAGTGATACTATTAACAACCCCCAACAATCACCACTTCTGAATACGCCCTTTCTGCCAGACAGAGCTAAGTGGTTTGCAGGCATTTTTAAATTGAATTCTGTAATAACTCTATGAGGTAGGAGTTTTTTGGGGTTTTTTTTACATATTAGTAACCCTTAAAGTAATTTTTCAAGGTGAAGTGTGGGTTATGATGAACTGGGATGACCACTTTCTTGTGAATGAATAAGATCACGTAACAGAAAAAGCCACTGTGCAGTCATGTTTCTTCTTGTTTTGATTTTGCCGTTTCTAGAAATGTAGCCAAGTGACCATGGGTTTTTCACTTATCTTCTCTGGATTTTTTTCTATTCCACTCCCCAAAATATAATGTGAAGTCCTTTTCCAAAAATTGATCCTAATGTCAATTCTAGCCCCAACATTTGGGTGCTTCTAAGAAGCTTATTGGTAGGGAAGCCTTATAGATAAGTATAGATGTCTTAGATCTGTGCTTTCCAATTTAGTAGCCACAAGCCACATGTGGCTATTGAAATTTAAATTAATTAAAATTACACAAAATTAAAAATTCAGTTCCTCCATCGCACTAGCTATATTTCCAATACTTGATAGTCACATGTGGTTAATGACGACTGTATTGGACAACATAGATATACAACATTTTCATCATCACAGAAAGTTCTGTTGGACAGCTCTGCTCTTGGGTGTTGTGGGGTAAGTGAGGGTGGTGTGTGGAGCATTTTAAAGAAAGGTTCTATATTATTGCACTATCGTCTTTAGGATGAGCCTTGTGTATTCCCTATGACTAATGTTCACATATGTCTACGACTTTAAAGGAAAGGATTGAGTTGTGAGTGTTACACTCTGTACTTACCCATTAACCTGTCTCTTTACATTAAAAACATTTCCGTTCCCTGTCTCTAAACCCCATGTTTCTATTTTTAACATTAAAGGTTTAAGTACTTCCTAATTAGTTGTATTGTCATTTTTATTATGTCTCTTCTTTGCCAAAAACAAAACCAAAATATCTTCAATGACTGTATCTTGCATACAGATGAAAGTCCAAACTCTTTAGCTCAGTCCCTTGTCTCTTTATGTGGACCTTAATTAAATTCATTACCCATTGTATTTTTTTTAAGTTAATTATGTCTGCTCCACTTAGTCCCCCTCATATTTCTATAGTGCTTTTAATCCTTTGGCATTTCCTTTCCTTCAAATAGCCAGACCTCTAGTGTTCATTGCCCAGGAAAAAGACATCTCAAAAGAAAGCATTAATGAGTATATTAGAGGAGTGAAAGGGTTTTGTGGTATGGATAAAAGATTTGGATGGATAACAGGTATGTAAAAGAAAGGCTTCCACACTGTCTTTATAGAAATTGGTTCCCAGGCTTGGAGTAGGGAATGAGATGGAGTGGTGGGGAGGAAATGTTGAGCATATTGATGATGAAGGGCTGTGGAGAGAAGGGATGTGAGGTGCTGCCTGTGCAGCACCCCAGAAACATGGCAGACACCTGTGGGTAGATATGTGGACTCCATGAATGAGAAGAACCTGAGTCACAGTAGCCAGGTAGAGCCCAGGGAGGTAGCAAAGCCCCAAACGTGAGATGGTTGCACTGTATAGCTCAGCATTCCTGCCTTCAGCTACTCATAGGGTTTCCAATGTCTAAAGTAACATAAAACAGATGGCTCCCATGTGCCCAAGTGTGGCTCATACATAGCATTGCTGTGCAATTTGCCACATAGAACTCCTATCATTCTAACAAAATTCCTTGATTCCAATCTTGTGTGGAAAGAAATATTTCCATGTTTCCAAGATTGTCACTTCTGCATCAGAGGGAGCTGTTGTGTTAAAAAGGACATGGACATGGATGTAAGATGACCCCAAGGAGACATGTATGACCAAACACTGGGCCAGAAGAATTACATAGCTAAACTGACAGGGCATGAATACCACCAAGGACCCTCCCTCCCACAAATTCCCCTTTACTATTATGCAAGCTCCTTAGAATGTAAGTAGCCCCTGGGAAAAGGGTGAAAATTAGGGACAAATTGACTGAGATTAAGTTTTTGCCACTCTGATGAAAAGGGGTTGAACACAGAAATTAAATTGAGCTCTGAGGGAAAATATATTTCTTTCATATCTGAGCAATGGACTGATACTTGTATGAGCTAAACTAATTTTACCCTGAGTTCACGGTCTACCTTATTTGGAATCACTAGAAGCTTTCCGAGTCACCAGCAATTAATGCTCTTGTCCCATAAGATCTGACTGTGTCTATGTGTTTTCTTAGGATCTCATCATATACTGTTTTATATTCTAGGAAGTTTTATAGCACTATACTATCTCAATTTATGTAGTAAATATTTTGACAGCAAAATTCATGCAGGTATTTTATCCATACTAAAGCACATAGAAAGTCTTTTAAAAGAAAGTCTGCCTATTCAATAAAGTAAAAACAAAATCATCTTACCATTATTTATTTTGGATTGTGAGTTTTCCATAACTGAGATTGGTAATTGACTATTTGACTCTAGGAGACATGGAGAGATGCCAAAAGTCGAATTGGAGAAAGAATACCTTTCATATTTGTACCTGTATAAAAAGAACATTTTCTTTACTATAGATTCAACATCATGCTAAAATTTTTACATGTATATCACACAATTCATTAGGGTATTTGTTTGAGTTCGCAGCTATCCCTGAATCTGAATCACCAAACAAAACCATCATTTAATAGCAAAGTTTTCAGAAGAGATAGCCAGAAGATCTGGTTCATAGGTATTATGCCATATCTGAACCAATTACCCAATGTAGTGAAAGAAAATAAAATAATTATTTATAGAGGCTCATTTTAATATAAAATAATGACCACAAGTCACATACTCCCTTGCTGAGAAAATATTCAGTACTTGACAAAATCATGAATATCTCTGAGTCAGAGGAAAAATAATAATTTAACAAACCATGGCCACTGGTACACTGCATTTAGTTGTAAATTTCATAGAACAATTGCAATGCTGATTCTACAGAACTGATAAGGACACATGGGCTTTTCGAACCATTTATCCAGATGGTATCCTTCTTTACAGTTTATTAATCTATCTCTAAGTTACTCCTAATTCCAACCTTTCCTCTGTTTATAAGGTTACAGTGAAGAGCCAGTGCTCAATGGTAGGACTGTGACAATTTTATCTACAGTTTCCTAGCACCACACTCCCTTTCAAATTACCCTTCATGAGTCAATTTCTCTGCTCCTCTTGCACCCATCAGAGAAGAGGTACCTGATAAAACGACATCACAACATCATCTTGATTCTCATTTCATTCAGGTACTATGTGGCCAGACTATAGTAATCATAGTAATGTACAAT
The DNA here is from genome assembly GCF_001890085.2 of Hipposideros armiger. Lineage (NCBI taxonomy): Eukaryota > Metazoa > Chordata > Mammalia > Chiroptera > Hipposideridae > Hipposideros > Hipposideros armiger. Next base: position 69,967 of record NW_017731710.1, read on the forward strand.
ATTTGAAATGTTAATAGTAAAAACCTGTTCAGCATGGTAACCAAAAGATATACTGAGTTATGAAAATATTCAGGTTAAGAAATTCAGGTTACATCAGTTTTGCACAACCTACACTTCAGTGGGTCCATGAACCTCATCAGAAAAGTAAGAACATTTCTGTATGTATGTGAGTATTTAAGGGAAGAGGTTCACAGTTTTTGTCACTTTTATCAATGTTTCCCTGACCAAAAGAGGTTAAGAACTATTTAATGTGGATAACTATTTTTTAATTCTTAGCTACACAGAAAAACATTTAGCTTGGAAATCATGGTAAATATAATCTTCTTTCTTTAATAACTTAATATTTAAGAGATACCAAGAACAAAACCTCAAGGCTCTTAAAATGAGTGTCAATAGTGATTATACAGCACTTTGAAAATTATTAATTATTTGAGCTTTCTCAATTAAATCTATCAAAACGCAACTATTGCAAGCATAACTATTTAGATTTTTAAATGGAATTTTATGCAAGTTCCACCTTTGTCACTAATTACTATAAAGGGCAGTCTAGAAATATCAATTAACCTCTTCAATTTTCAATTTTCTTGTAAAATGTAGGCTTTGGATGTGGTCTGTGCCTATTTAGGCTTCGTTGGATAAGGAGACAAAGAAGTGATTGAACAGGGAACCAATGGTATAAATACTTTCAAATCAGGTTTGTCAGTTCTAACCTGATTCAAACCCTGTCTGACAGAATCTTGATTCTGATGCAAGAAATTCTGCAGTAGCTTCAGAGAACTGTATCACTACAGATATAGTCTCCCTGCTTTCAAGTTATTTTTCCAAGCAGTAATCAGCATGACTTCAAAAATATAAGTCAGATTATTCCACTCTGCTCAAAACTCTCCACTGGCTTTCCATCTGATTCCGAGGAGAAGCTAAAGTTCTTGCAATTGTTTGCAACCTTACTGCCCAAGGTGTGGTGTGCAGACCAGCCGCATCTGGGGGGTTGAATCTCGAACCCCACCCCAGAGCTACTGAACCAGAACCTATATTTTACCAAGAACCTCGGGTGATTCCAATGTCCGTCAAAATTTGAGAAACAACCTTCTCATCTTCTCCCATTTCCTTTTGCACCTTCCTCTTGCTCATCGCACTTCAGTCACACAGGCCTCCATGCAGTTCACTGACACGCCAGACTGACTCCTGCTGCAGGGACTTTGCATTCACTGTTCACAGAGCCCAGAATCTTCTCCCACAGATGACACAGCTACTAGTTATGTCAGAAAACTTGGAAGCATTTTACTTGTGCCACCTCATTTAATATTTGCATAAGTTAGGTATTATTTTTAATAACTATAATACACATTTTAAGACATATAAACTGAGGCCTAGCGAGATTAAGTAATATGCCCAAGGTAATATAGGAGACCTACTGATCTACTTCAGACTAAGTTAAGACAAGGGTCAAGGATTTGTCTATCTTCTACAACTACTTTAATTTTTTAGCTTTTTTAGTAGTGAAACTCTCTTTTCCACCTGAGAAAACTGTTGCACAGAGGCTCAATGACTAGAACAGATAACAGTGGCACAACCACGGGTCAAGCAGGAGTTAGGTGAATTGGAGGCTCATTTCTTCAGCCTTCCCTTTGCCTCCTCCCTTTGGCAGTGATCCCACATAACACCTTGGTAGAACCTCAGTGATCCAAGCAAACTTCTGCCCTGTGGAAAGGAGGCCAGATAGGAGTATAAAGAGTGCACAGTGGTCCCGAGTCCACAGATCCTTCTCCAAGTAAAAATGAAGGGGCCAGGGAAATCATCTATATAGGTAGGGAAGGTCCACACAGAGGATTCTGTGTGCTATCTTTGCAGATTGGCCACAGAGGTCAAAACGTGACTGTATTTATATTAGTGACCTGAGAATACAAGAAAAAGTTTGGAACAGATGACTTCAAAGTTTCTCCATTTCCAGCTCTAAAATGTCATGATACAATGATCTACAGTGGGCAATAATCAAAGCACTTCTTGATATATAATTAAAAAGAATATTCTCTTGTTTTGAAACCTCTTGGTAATCGCTTCTCTGACTACCATAGAGAAGGGAAGCAATGCGGATATGCATGAAGTCAGAATGCCTGTTTTAGGATTCCAGTTCTATAATTACAAGACATCCAACCTTGAGAAAGCCACCAGACACTCTGAGTCATGGCTCTTAGCTCTAAAATAAAAAAAAAGATAAACTATGTTCTTTTATCCCACAGGTTATTGTAAGGGTGAAACAATCTAATAAATGTGAAAACCTTTGAAATTACTAAAGTTTTATGAAAATATTAACAAAAGTACCAAAAGTAGACTTCAGGGTTAAAGAGTACAGATGCTCCATTTCTATCGAGAAAGTCCTAGGTTGTAGTTTTTGGACACTGAATTCTTATTTGAGTGGATAATATGTCCCTAAGTCAATGACCTGCCAGTGAAGTCTACCATGATCTAGCATATTGTCAGCAGTATTACTTCTTTACACATTTGACACCCATTTGACATTTACCACATGATATATTAATTTATTATTGCTTATATATTTTGCCTCCACAGCTAAATTAAAGCATTTGAATGAAAGCACATTAGTGAAAATTTCCCTTTAATTTTGTTGACATTAATACATGTAATATATAAGATGGTTTTTTTTGCAGATTATTTAATTACAAGCAAAATTATAAGTATTCTGGAATTTTTCCCAAAGAGGGTATAGTAAGAAAAAAAGATAAATTATCATGGTTTAAATCATGGGCTATTTTCTTAAATTTAAATAATTAATTATAAACATAAAAAGGGAGAAATGAAGTTGGTTAAAGCAAGAAAAAGATGATTGCTTTAGACTTACTGTTCCATGAAGAACTGAGGCATCGCAATGAGCAGTGTTCCCACTCCCATGATTAGGCACCCTGCTCCAATTATTTTTGGCCTGTGAAGTCTGGCTCCAAAGTAGCTAACAAGTGTTATAACTAAGAGATTCCCTTTGGGGAAAAGAATAAAATGTTCATAAGCTAGAGAACTTAGAAAAAGTCTTCAGCATATATAATGAAATAAATATAACTAAATGAATGAATGTCTACAGCACATCTGGCAATATTTTGTTTTGACTAAGCTGCCTCCCCATCATTCCCATTATTTGACTTTCTTTCCTTGAATCTGAGATAACTTTGAAATTGTCTTCATACTCATTACTTCGATCATCTCATCCCTTTGTCAAAATATTTTAATTACCAACCCTTCTATCTTGTTTTCATCCACTCTAATTATTTGTCCTTTTAAAGTGTTTTATCTGTAAATAGTAGAAAGTTTCCTTTCATTGCTCTCTTAAATTTTCTTTGCTGATTTTCAAATAAACTATTACTGTTTCTTCATTTATTAAAGTTTACTATTGAAACTTCTATTAGTTTCCCATTTGCTTTTAAAACATATATTACATATTTTTACTTTAGCTGATATTTCATACAGAAAAAGCAAAGCAAATACAACTGTACCTCAGTTTAAATGAA
>NW_017731710.1:75499-78974 GCF_001890085.2 Hipposideros armiger
CATCTTTTGTTATCGATATATATTGAGTATTACAATTTTAATAGTTTTTTCCTTTCTTAAAATGTGTATACTATTTTTGGCACCCTCTGTAGATTTTCTTTCTCTCTCCCTCTCTGTATGCATACACACACAGAGGGTCATGTAATAGTATTTTAGATAACAGAAAAACTACCCAAGTCATCTCATAAGACTAACATGACTTTAAACGAACACTAGACAAGGACAAAGACAAAAAAAAAAAACAACAACAAATACAATTTATTCCAGGAGTACAAAGTTACCACCAAAAAACCTATTAGTTAAATCACTATATTAAATGATGAAAGGAGAAAAATGCAATGGTTGTCTTAATAGATGTAGAAAAACATTCAATATATTTAACCACTCATTTACATTAAGAAAAAACTCTGAGCACATTAACTTTTAAGGTATATCTATCAAAACCACAGCAAACATATTGCTTAATGGTAAAATTTTTAAAGCATTTTTATTATGGTCAGATATGAGAGAAGGATGCCCACTGTCATTGCTTCTATATACCATAATACTGAGGCCAACGCAATCAGGCAAAAACAAGAAGTAAGAGATCTCAGAATTTGAAAGAATGATATAAAATTATCTTGTTTCAGACAATATGATTGTCTATTCAGGAAACTCTACAGTATCTATAGTCAATCAACTAAAATTAACAGAAGTTCAACAAGGTTGCTGCATACAGATAACATTTAGAAATTAATATTGTACCTGGATGGTACAGTCTACTACACACCTAGGTACATAGTATAGCCTATTTCTTCTAGGCTACAAATCTATACTGCATGTTACTGTACTGAATATGGTAGGCAACTATTAATATAACACAATGGTAAGTATTTGTATATCTAAACCTTTCTGAACATAGAAAAGGTACAGTAAAAATATAGCATAAAAGATTTAAAAAAGTGGTACAGGGCACTTACCATGAATGGAGCTTGCAAGACTGGAAGTTATGCTGAGTGAGTCAGTGAGTGAGTTGTGAGTGAATGTGAAGACCCTATCAACACTGTCCCATAAGCCCTCCCCCTGCTGCCTCCTGACAGGATCAGAAATAGAACATGAAAGCTGTCAATGTTGCTTCACGAACAAGGATGTGGGTTTGGATTGATTGGAAGTATTGAGGAGAAGCTGGCTGGGTACGGTGTAGATCCCATAACAGTGGCTGTTTGGAGGGAGTAAAAGGTCGCCTAAGGATCAGTAGGAATTAGACATCAAGATGGAGAGATAAAGGAATACAGGGAATTGTCATGGTGATGTGGTTTTGGTTATTGCATGTTAGAGTAGTGGTCAGTTAAGGAACTTCATGGTATTCTTAAAAAAGATGTTTAACATGGAGAAGTGTAGAACTGAGGACTCAATATTTTGACTTTGAAAATTTGTTTTTGGTTCTATTGACCCTCTTCAGCACAATGGGTTCACTCTGGCAATGAATTAATGAAAAAAAATTAAATTCACATATGCTTTATATCATTACAACCTGAAAATATTTTCAAAGCAGAGGGACAAGCTGGCTCCACATTATCACAGAAAGCTTTCATTAAAGTGGAGGTGACATTTAATAGTTGTTAAGGTAGCTCGCATGGATCTGTGTATTTGTAAAGGATTTAGGTTCTCAACCTGAATTTACAGCAATGTACTTGGAAGGCCATCAAGCTAGATCGGGGAGGGCTGAAAATGCAGTGCTGGGGCGACAGGCTGCTCTGTGCTGAAACAGGTCAGTGCCTGACTGATTGAGATGTAATCTGTGCACTCAAAATTGAGATGCTGTGAATGAGAAGCAATCTATAGCCAAGCCCCACACATAGTGCTCCAGAAAAAAAAAAATTTTTCATGAACAACATATCCTTCCATTTTATTTTTACAGGAAATTCAACTCTATTAAAATCTTATGGGACCATTATTGTATATGTGGTCCACAATTGACTGAATGGGCATCATGCAATGCATGATTGTAAATAAATGGAAAGATATTCCATGTTTATGGACAGGAAGACTCAATGTTGTCAAGATGTCAGTTTTTCCCAACTTGATCTCTACTTTCAATGCAATGAAAATCCAAGTAAGTTATTTTGTTGATATTGACAAACTGATTCTAAAGTTAATATAGAGTGGCAAATAACCCAGGATAGCCAACATAATATTGAAGAACAAAGTTTTTCAATAATAAAAAGCCATAGTACTATAAAGCCACAGCAATCAAGACTATAATATTGATTTAAAAAAATAGAAAAATACATCAATAGAACAGACTAGAGACCCAGGAACAGACCTACATTAATACAGTCACTAATCTTTGACAAAACAGCAAAGTCAATACAATGGAGCAAAGATAGTCTTTTCAACAAATGGTGCTGGAACAACTAGACCTCTGAAAGCACAAAAATGAATCTAGACACAGACCTCACACCCTTCCCAAAAATAAACTCAAAATGGCTCATACACCTAAATGTAAAACCACAACTATAAAATTACCAGAAGATGGCAGGAGAAAATCTAGATGACCTTGGGTTTGGTAAATTTTTAGATGCGTCACCAAAAGCACAATCCATAAAATAAATAATTGATAAGCTGGACTTCATTAAAATTAAAATTTTCTGCTCTGTGTAAGGCAATGTCAAAAACTGAAAAGAGAAGCCACAGACTTAGAGAAAATATTTGCAAAAGTCATATCAAATAAAGGACTGTTATCCAAAGTATGCAAAGAACGTTTAAAACTGAATAAAAACATAAATAACCTGATTTTAAAAATGAGCCAAATACCTTAAAGACATGTGATCAAAGAAGATACACAGATAATAAATACCATATCAAAAGATGTGCAACATCATATGTCAGTAGGGAACTACAAATTAAAATGACAATGAGATACCACTACAGACCTATTAGAATGGCCAAAATTCAGAAGACTAAGAATGCAAAATGGTACAACTACTTTGAAAGACAGTTTGGTAGTTTCTTATGAAACTAAACATATTTTTCCCATTTGATCTAGCAATCATGCTCCTCAGTATTTACCCAAAGGGGCTGAAAACTTATGTCCACACAAAAACCTACACATGGATGTTTATAGCAGCTGTATTCATAATAGCTCAAACTTGGAAGTAATCAAAATGTCCTTTAATAGATGAATGGATAAACTGTGGTCCATCCAGAAAATGGACTGCTCTTTAGTGCTAAATAGAGATGAACGATCCAGCCATGAAAATACATGGAGGAATGTTAAATGCATATTACTGAGTGAAAGCAGCCAATCTGAAAAGGCTACATCCTATATGATTCCAACTAAATGACCTTCTGGAAAAGGCAAAACTATGGAGACAGCAAAAATATCAGTGTTTGCCAGGGGTGATGGGAAAAGGATAGATGAATAGGCAGAGCACAGGGATTTTTAGGGCAGTGGTACTCTGTGTGATACTGGAATAGTGGATACATGCCATTA
>NW_017731710.1:81655-88732 GCF_001890085.2 Hipposideros armiger
TTTTTTTGTAGAGTCCATTTAGACTTTCCAAATATTAAATTACAGTGCTTCCAGGATATATGACTGTTCTGCAAAGACACTTCCCACATACTTTTAAACTCAAAACATTGATAGTATCTCACCCTCTCCAGGAAAGCCTCTCATTCTGATTGGAAACTCGGAAATGTGTGATTCATATACTAGTGAATATCTGAAAATATATTGTTGGTTGCTCGGAGAGAACAAATTGCAGTAAGGATGCCCTTCAGTCATATCATACCTAGAAGATGTGTTTAAAAATGAAATCAGACATCTGTGATACCTACCAATTTCAAAACTACCATCAATAACTCCCACCAGTGAAGAAGGGATTTCGAACCTTCTCTCTATTTGAGTGATGGTGCTCTTCAGATAGCCTCCTGCCAAGGCTTTGGCAAAGTAAACGAAAGACAAGGCACCCAAGAACACCTGGAAAATATGACAGGTCACACTTATTCTGGCTCTAGCTTGACACAACTAGAGGCTTACTAAACAAACAAACAAAAAACCAAACCAAGAACAACTTAACAAACTTGTTATTGAAGATTTCATTCAAACCCTTTAGCCTCAAGCTCATGTAGGTTTCTAAAAATTCAATTTCTCTTGGGAATAACAGATTTTCATTCAGAACGTATGTTGAATTTCTTCTCCCCCTCCCCCCAAAGGACATTCAAAGGAGTCTTTGAACAGAAGTTTTATCATATGGTAAAGCAATGATAGGAAGCAGCCAGTCGTAGGTAAGGAAACAAACAAACAAACACAAACAAAACAAAAAACCATAAATCAAACACTTAACATCTTATCATAAGTCTATCATTCATGATTGTGTGTTTCACCTTGATGGTGCAAACACCCACAGAAAACTTAATAGACTGCAAAAGTAGAACTACCAGTCCTTGTGTTTAATTAAGTTTATACTCTAAATTCATACTCAAATTCTTATTTGATGAAAAACATTTTTTTGGCATCTGGCTGATGTACTCTGGTAGACCTGGGTCTGTGCGAGTGTATCCATAGGGTAGGTTAGCATTTATATGAAAAAGGCATAGACATTTGTTGAGTGAACGATTGGCACAAAGATAGAGCAGGAACTTGGAGTCACAAGGATTACCATTTAAAAAGCAACTCCTCTGTCCCTAACTCTGTGGCAAGGAAAGCCAACTTTTTCATTTATAAAATGGGAATACTGTGGATGGTCCATGGCTTAAACGTTAAAACTGTGTTTGGTATAATATCTGGTACATGGTAAATATTTAATAAATACTAGTTTTTGTTTTTGTTTTTTTCTTTCTCTCTCCTTTCTGTTTAGAAGGACCATTCAGATAAGCCAGGAGAATATTATTTAGCAATTCAACCTACATGTTCAGTCAGAGTTTGCTTTCACTGCCTGGCAAAGTGTGGTTTTAATAAATTGCATCTAAGATCACTTTTTTAAGAAGAAAAAAGTTATTTCTTCTAGCTATATTGTATAGAAAATATCTAGATAGAGAGCCAAGGGCATTGATGCCACTTAATTCTTTATTATTGTTTAATTCACCACTTATAGTTTCTTTTTTTATCGTTTAATTGTTGTTACCTTTAGCTCACCACAACATGGCTGCTTCTCCTCTGAGGAGGAATATTCTGTTTTAAAGGAAGTGCTCCCAACAGGTTGTATTGAATCTTTGCAGAATAACTGGATATTTTCCTTGGATGAAGTGTCCATTATGAAAACGTTTCTTGACTCTGATCTGGCAAAATTGATTTTAACAGTAAAAAGCAGAAAACAAACAAAAAACAATATTTCATTCAAATTCACAGTTTATTAAATAATATTTTTATTTCACAGTAAATCACAATGCTGTAGACATAATTTGATGTGAAGGTGCCTTATTGTGCCACGGTAGGTTGGCAACGTTTTTCAATTAAAATTGGCCAGGATGTTTGATTAACTAATCCTGCTATCAGGACTCCGTTGCCAGCATTCTTTCTCAGTCCCTCCATTTTAAGCCTCATTACAGCAAAGAACAAATTTAAATGTTGCCTTTGGAATAAATAATGAGGCAGAATTTTGTTAACTTTGCTGTCTTGCCAGCTTAAACTAGAAGCAAGCAGGAAAGGAAGAAGAGGAATTCAACCATTTGAATATTGCTTCATTAGAATTAAGTCTTTCACATATTTAAATCTATTTTCTTAGCAGAATGGATAGAAAAATTGATGCGCGTTGCAGATACTTATAGCATACTGTGATTCCTATATCACAGTATCACTGCAACATCCAAGTCTTAAAATATGGCAAAACAAACAAACAAACAAACAGAAAAACAGACCAATTTTTGTATCATTTTAGTTTGACAAATAAGGAAACAGCAAAATTTGTGCCTCAGGCTTAGATTTAATTCAGGCAACATTAGTCTTTGGTTTGCCTTAAAGTAAGAAAGATGGTCTCCCATCCTATGTTTAATTTCCCACCCTCCCTGTCCTTACCAAACCCTGGACAGGTTCACCTACTCTGAACCTATTTTATCCCTGTTCATGTCAATATTTACATGTCTTATGCCCCGTTTCTTTAGAATTTCACATGGCTCAGTGCCTGACTCGGAAAGTAATCGAAGTGAAAGAATTCAAAATTAAATGTTATGAATCACCCTAATGTTTATCAGATGATGCATTTGCATCTTCATAGAGATCTTGATCTTTTATATTTTCATCATACTAACTAAAGGAATAATGTTAGAAGTAAAGTTTCAAGCAGTGTGGTAGAAATATAGATTTATTCTGCCTATGTGTATATTACTGAGGTAAATATCAGAAGAAAAACCTAAGCAACTTAAAAGTGGAAGAGATTCCTCCAGGGATTGGGGAATATGTTGAGAAGGGTGTGGCAAGGGCATGGTTCAAAAAAAAAATCATTATTAGACTTTTAGATTATTTGGTTTCATAAACATGTATAACTTTAACTTTTAAAATATGGACAAAGGAAAGTGAGTGAAACAGCAAAATATGAAAAACCCAAAAACTAAAGTAAACAAAGAGTTGATGCTAAACAAGATAAAAAAACAAAGCCACAAGAATACAGTATTATTAAGATGTAATATAGATGCTTAGAAATTTAAAACAAAAATAATATATAATATAGAGGAATAACCTTAAAATTTTGACAAAATGAATAACTTTCTAACGAATATTAATTACCTGTATTGACACAAACAAAAAGAGAAAAATAGTCAAGGAAAACATTCACAAAAATACTCTAAAACTAGCTTTTAAACAAACATAATAAGACTAGATGATGTAACAGGAGTGCTTTATCAAGAGATATAATTTGAGGAAAGATAGCAGATAATGGAAACAACTGATAATAGTCTCTATTCATCTAACAAAGCTAGAATTACCTTGATAACAAAATTTCATTAAGATAGCACAAAAAAAGAAATCTAAGCCTGCTAAATCTAAACTAGACCACATCCAAACATGCTAAAATCCTAAATAAAATACTAGTAAGTCCAAATTAATTAATATTTTATAATTAAGCCAGGTTTAAAATGTAACAATATTAGGAACTATGTTCATCTAAATCACATTAAGAATTCAAAATATTATATATGTATATCAAAACATCATATTGTATACCTTAAATACATACTTTTTTTATTTGTCAATCATACCTCAACAAAGGTAGAAAAAATAGAATTCAAGATGAAAAATAATAAAATCTCAGTAGATACAAAATAGCAGGTAATAAAATTCAACATCCATTTCTGCTTTTAAAAGAAAAATTTTAAGAAACTAAGAATACTGAGGTTCCTCTTTACCTGTCTGAAACCAAACTCCAACGTCACATATCCATTGAGTCACTAAAACTTCTTTTTCAGAACATTATTTTGCCAGAACAATAAAAATGGGGTTTGGGAAACATTGAGTTATACAAAACTACTGAGTACTTTTAATTAAACTCCTGGAGAAACCCATTGCTTATAAAGAAAAAAAAGCAAAATAACTAAATGACCAACAAATTATGGCATAGTCATGCAATGAAATCTTTTGAAGCCCTTAGAAATTAGTGTAAAGAAGTAACTATATTATATAGTACTATATAATTATATAGAACTATATTTTCATCACAGAGTTGGTTTTAAAAATATATTCTACTAAACAGTATAAATAACATTCTATTTATAAAAGAAACACACATATATTCACATATGCATATGCACAGAAACAAAGGTTAAGAAACTTATTAAGAAAAGGTTAACACTCATTTCTGGTTGATGACACATCAGGTGATTTTTAAAAACTGTTTAAAAACTTATTTTCTAAAACAAACACCAATTTCTTATATGAAAAAAATATTTTAAAATATATAAAAATATCACCAAACAAGAAATGTATAAACCTGGAAGATTTTAAAATATAAAAAGAATATTATATTTACTAATATTATAGTTTAAAATGCAATCCTCTTCCAAGAACTAAACTATATAATATAAATTGACCTATTGCTTTAAGAGTTCAGATATATTATTTCCCATCAGACATAGTATTATAGCCAGTGACCAGAAAATGCAAATAAATTGCTTAATAATAAAATTACTATCTCTAACACTAACTGTATCTCTTAAAAAGATTAAAAGGGTTAATTTAGAATGAATGCTGATGCTAAAGAGATAAAAAAAATCATGTTGAAATTGATATTAAAAACTTGAGACAACAAGACATATTATCTTCTTATATTTAGAGATGTTGACACAAAAATCTAACTAGAATTCAGGAGTGATAACAAATATGAAAGAACTATAGTCTCCTAGTTGATGTTGTGTTAGGGCAAAATGACATCCAGCTTACAATCCTGACACTGCATAGTTTTACTGAAAATATAATTTCACCTTGATGACTAATTTGCATGTCATCTCAAGGATAGCATGTTTCAAGGAGGCTACAGTTTCAGAGCACTGAACTTTTCATCCTTCTGTGGAAAGAGGGAGAAGAAGTTCAATGACACGAATGGGCAGATTCCGGGGGCCTGCAGGTGCTCTATCTCTTGCTCTCTTTATTTGCAATTGCAGAAGTGGAGCGTGAGCACACAGTTATTTAGAAAGCTTGCATTTGGCAGATCCTTAATTGTTCTCCTACCTCTTGAGCAGATTGCTCCAGGAAAAAAGTCATAGTAAGGTTTTCATCCAACACCCTGGGTTGGAGTAGAACATTTTGGCAGCCAAAGAAAAATAAGCCAAGCAGTTTATCTTCATTTTAGTTTGGAAAAAAAAAAAAAAAGATGGAATGGTCTGTTCACATGGGTTTGAAAATCAATCCTCCGGTCTTTACAGAACTCACATGGCCTAAGCAGGCTATAGCTTGAGTACACAAATGCACTGATCCTCTGTGTCCTGATCCTCTGACAGACTATCCAGCAATCAGCCTCCCATGACTGCCACGAAGTGAGAAAGGCCACCACTTCCCATCACTCTCTTCTCTTAGTCATCTCACATGAGGAAAACCTCTCCACTAGCTTGTCCTCTGGACACCAGAATCCCTCCCTTCAAGAGGGAAAACAGCCTCATGGAACTTGCTAAGAAGGAAAGCATTTTCCTTAGAAAGCTGATCCTCCCCCACCCCCCCAATACAAGTAATTGTTTGTGTCAGATTAAGGTTTAATAGGTACTATCTATATGCCAGATGATTTATGTAGTTTTGGCTAATCTTTCAAACAACTGAACAAGGTTAGCATTATAATTCCCATTTTAGAGAAAATGATGTGGCTCATAGCAGTTCAGTAACTTGTCAAAAACTACCCAACTAATAAGCATCAGTCAAAATTTGAACCTAGAGCTGAGTATATCTAACTTCTTTAACAAGTCTCTCCTCCTGGTTCCACCAAACTAACGAGGGGCCCGACTTTCATGGAGAAGTGTTACGGAGAAGACAGGAGTAGTGCAGGACTCAAGGGTTTATTAACCTCTTCTCTGTGAGAATCTGACGTGATAGCCACAAAATAGGAAAGCAGAGAACCAAATCTTACCTGGAGGTGAAGATCAAAGACAGCCAATTCCTCTCAATGAGCTCAGCAAAGGCCTGGACCACCCTCCACAGACTGAAAGGACACTGGTGAATGCCACAGCAGCTCGGAGCAGTTTTGCCAGGTGGGGAGAGCCTGGATGGACACAGACAGAGCAGATTAGGGGAAAGAAAAGATGAAGGGCATGGTCTCACCCCTGGGCAACCTCTTTTCTTTCCTCTTTCCTCCTGGCCTCTTTTCTCTGGCAGTCGGCAGAGAACAGGCCACGCTGGCAAAGGCACTGACGTGCATCTCAGCTCCCAGGGCACAGAAAGGGCTGAAGCCTTTGAGCCATTTCTTTGCAATTTGCTGCAAGTGTAAGGCCACACGTGATAAAGCTTGCTTTATGGGAGAGAGTGGAAAAAAGAAAAGACCACTTGTGATCTTACTTGCTGATTCCCAGAAAACACAGCTCTGCAGGGGGCAGAGGGTAAGGGAACAGGAGCTGGAGGAGGGACGGAAGTTTGTAACAAAGATCTCTCCTTCTCCTTCCAAGAAGTTTCTAAGCCAGCCGCTCCTTGAGGACATCCCTGGGATCCTTCTGTTAAAAAAAAAAAAAAAAGTCTCCTGGGCTAATTGGTTTCTTTTCCCACTGAGATTCTAGAATCTATAGGGACTAATATCAGGCCAGGATCAAGACCCTGCAGAGTTCTCTCCAGAAAGAGTTAATTTTCAAAGAGACATGATCTGTTGCTCACATCCACAATTTCTGAGTCTTAAAAACAGAAAAAAAGAAAAGAAAAACATTGACTTTTTGGCATTTAATTGTTTATTCTATCTAAATTCCAAGAAAAGATAATTCCTTGCACTGAGAAATTCTACAATTCTAATAAATTATTTTTCCAAGAATACTATTTTAGAGGATTTTGAGCAGTATTAGCTTTCATTTGGTTTATACTAATAAATGAATTTGCTACTGAAATTATCCAAGATCCATCATATTCTTAAGTGGCTGTGACTCTGGCCTGGTCACTTAATATTTTGGAGTCTCGACTTCTTCCTTTGTAAAGTAGAATTTTTATGGG
>NW_017731710.1:91142-107730 GCF_001890085.2 Hipposideros armiger
TTTTTTTTTTGCCTTCACCACTCCACCACAACTATTTTCATCAATAACATTTCACGTTATTAAATCTAGTGATCAATTTCCAGACTTTGTTTTAGTTGTTCTATTAACAGAATTGTATACCACTGATTGTGCCTTTCTTTGACCTATTTTCTTCCCTGGTTTCAGAACACCACACTCCCTTGGTTTTCCTCCTACCTCAGTGGTCATTTTCTCTTAGTTTCTGTTGATGGAGTTCTCCACAGTTCAGTCCTTGGAATATCTTCTTTGCTCTATCAGCACTTACTCCCTTAGTTACCTCATCCAGTCTCATGGCTCAAAATATCTATAAGATGAATGAAGTTAAGAAACACTTTGTAGTCTATGATGGAATTAGGAGTTTTCTGTTTCAATAATATATATCCTCGATCTTTGCATGGAAAAGATCTAGAAACAATGACCAAATGAGTACCAATAAGTGCAACTAGCATTGCAACCCTGTAAAGAAAAAAGGAACCATAGCTTCTTCATATGTCACTGTTACCAGGACTAGGGATGTAAGATGGGCCTGAAATGTTTTGCCACACCTAGAAGCAAGAGGCCTTGAAGATTGGGTTGTGCCAAAAAGACTTGGGAGGCAAGTTGAATAAGCTCCTGCTTGTTAAATACAGGAAATCTGGAATATCAATAAGAATAACTAAAATGATCAAAATATATAGATGTTTGAATTCATGAATTCACATAATAACAGTACAAGCAAAATCACATGGTCAACTTTGGATGTTTCTAAGGTACCACTTCAACACATTTAAAACTGATACTTTGGGGGAAAATTGTGCATTGATCCTGCTTTTCCTGTTCATTATGTTCATTAGAATTATTAAAGCAGGGAGACAAATTTCTTTCTATAGAAGTATTCAAACTTCTATAAGAGGGGAACTGGAATATCATAATTTTTAAACCCTTGTTGAATTAATTCATTAATGAATTATAGAAGGTAATGGTCATCAATGACCAATAATATCACAAAAAAGAAACCGCCATCTTGATGGAAGTTAGAATCTTGTTGTAAACTACCCCCTTTGAAATAGCCTTCCTCCTCACTTCCAAAAAACAAACAAATAAACAAACAACTAATCTTTTGTTTTCCACTATCCAGCCCATGTTTTTTTGCCCTCAGTCAGCCCTTCAGCTAGGTGAGGTTTATTACTGATGGGGTGACACCAAGCTTCATTACAGAAGGACGAAGGTCCTTAATGATCCTGCCTTTATGGGGTTGCTCTAGTTTGTCACTTTGCTTACTATTTGATATGGTAGTAAATGCTCCACAGAGAATCCTCTGGTTTCCAAATACAATCTTTCTTGCCACTATTTTATAACAGAATCCATTTTCAGCTTGATCAGTTGGAATTGATTACTTCCTCTCTTGATGGCTCAGTGACCCCAGAGAAAAAAATGGCCAGAAGGTAGCCTCAATTCCAGGGTTATGGAAACATCACGTCCTCTGGTAAAAATATCCATCACTTGTAAACTACTTACTCTAAACAAGCAAGACCAAAAGTTTAAGAGATAGGAAGCAAAATAATTGATTATTAGGTATAATAGTGAGGGGAATAATTCCTACTTCCACCCCTTAATTCCAATGTTTATGTATTCTCTCGATAGGACAAACAGCAAGATATAATGAATGGTAGATGGTTAAGACTATATGTTGCCTTGCGTCAGACCACATCTGAACCATGCTGAGGTTACAGCTGGCACTCTAACTCAATTTTCGATAGGTTGTTCCAACAGTCTCAAAACTGGGTCTTTCTTGCTTTCCCCATTACCATTGCTGGCTTTACAGTTGAACCCCGAATTCCATTATGCATATGTTTCCATTATGTGGAACAACTGTGTGGCCCTCATGTCTTTATTATCTTCACTGTATTTCTCATCTTTTTCTTGATTTACGGAAGACAGAATTATAGTCCCCAAAGATACAGCCCCTACAGTCCCTAGGAAACTGTAAATATGTTAAGTTACATAGCAAATGAGACTTTTCAGCTATAATTAAAAACTTAAAAATAGGGAGATCATCTTGGATTACTTGGGCCCAATATAATCACATGGGCCCTTAAACCAGGGGACTTTCTCCAGCTGGAGGCAGAGAGGATGTGTCAGGAGAGGATGTGTCAGGAGAGGATGTGTCAGAAGAGGAAGTCAGAAAGTCTCAAAGTATAAGAAGGAATCATGTGCAATTGCTGTTTTGAAGATGGGGGTGGGTGAGAAGAACAATGTCAGGAGGAATATAGGTGACCTTAAGAAGCAGAGAGAGGATCCCAGAGGACAGCCAACAAAGAAGTGGGGACCTCAGCCCTGTGGACACAAGGAACTGTGTTCTGCCAACCTGAATGAGCTTAGAAGCATTTTCTTCAGACTTTAGAGAAGAGCCCAGGCTGGCAAACATTTGACTTTAGTCTTGTGAGAGACCCAAACAGAGAGTTCAGCCAAGTCCATCTGGACTTCTGACCAACAGAGCTGTCAGCTAATAACTGCATTGTTTTAAGTCACCAGGCTTGTGATAACTTCTTATGGCAGACACAGAAAAGTAATACATCGTCGTTAGCTACCTTGAAGTCCCTGAAGACCAGCTCTTCAAAGAATTCACCTTTGGCATCTAGCAAAAAAAGCTAGTCAAATTGACAACAAAACAAAGAGCTGTACCCCGCCTCCACCCCACAAGTGCTAACTACAGAGTATGAAGCAATACCCTCCTCCCCACCCCCCATCCAGTTCGGTCTGGTCCCAGTAGCTCAGAGGATACAAACAGCATGGACAGCTCGAGAATACTTCCAATCTGACAGGTTTCAGCAGACGTGAACCTGGGGTTCCTTTCTTAAGCCAGTAACGATGTCAGGAAGAATGATCAGGATACGAAGCAGCTCCAGAACTATTAAAATAAGCAAGACTACTGCTTAAAACTATCCTAATAAGCAGAAGGTTTTCTAAGTATTTAAGAGCCAATTTCATTTGTTTTTCTTTTCCTTGGTCAGGGTGTGTTGTCCATATCCCAAGCTCTACCTCATGCGTTCAGCAGGTGTTGTAGTGATCCTTAGAGCTAGACACAGTCATCTGATCTCCGAGGTTTTCTGTTTCAGGCAGTGGCTGTGGCCACTCCTTTCCTCTGGCCTGGATCCCAGGCTCCAGTGGAACCTACCCATTATCCCCCTCTTACCCTACCATGTAAATGTTTTGGTGCTAACTATTCGATTAGAGAGACAGGACACAGCATAGCTGCAGGAAGTTAGATGGAAGTTAACATGGTCTCACACAAGACCGTTTCTGACAGCACCTAACTGCACAAAAGAGATAAAGAAAGGTTCAGACGGGACTACCCAGCTATTGCCTCCCTTTCATTGAGGACTGCAGCATCATCATA
Source organism: Hipposideros armiger (assembly GCF_001890085.2). Classification (NCBI taxonomy): domain Eukaryota; kingdom Metazoa; phylum Chordata; class Mammalia; order Chiroptera; family Hipposideridae; genus Hipposideros; species Hipposideros armiger. The sequence continues at coordinate 94,540 of NW_017731710.1, forward strand.
AGAGGAAAGTCCTGGAGGGATAAAATCTACAACTACTGAAGACAGTCATTCTTGCCCTGTTGTACTGTGTATCACTGGAAGAGTGTGTGTGTGTGTGTGTGCATGTGCGCAAAGGGCGAAATAAAATATATGTAGGCAGAATATGTAAATACTCCACTGATATGCCTAAGACATAGAAATAGAAGTGATAAGTGCTTGGTTTCTCTGGCTGGGGGATAGTTTGGGGCCAGAGTGAAGAGGGCTTTGAACATCCCAGGCTTAGGAGTTGGGATTTTGTCTTAGGTAATGGGGAAATCAGTATATGTGAAGAATTAATTCCTTGGGAACTTTGGGTAGAAATTACATTTTGCTTTTGTTTCTGAGGACTATATTTGAGTTAATTAAAACACTCTGATGTTTTGAATCATTCAAAGCTTTCCAAGCCTGTTCAAACACACAGAACAAAAATAATTCTGAGTCTGTACAACTAAATATCCCATGTATTGGGCATCCATAGACAGTCTTTATAGGATAAACAGTAGCATTTACAGGATAAATAGCAGCACTGTGTATTTTATAGGACCCTGAAACTGAATGCCAGAAATTTGAGTGCCTTGGTTTTGGTGCTATCTGATTAAAGACAGGACAGAGCTTAGCTGCAGAAAGTTAGATGAAGATTCACATAGATAAGAATTCATCAGTGATAGGGAGGGACATGTGACCATTGGCATTGAAGCCCTCAAGAGTCCTTGGAAATTATAGGAAGGCCAATGGTTGTCACACTACAGCAGAGGCTGGGTCCAGCCACTTTATTTAGATATGAGAGGAAACAATGCCTTCAACAGGCTGGATGGAGGACTTGGGTTGAACAAATAACTACATCAAACATGATACCACAGAATTATATTTATATTATACATTATCTTCACATTGTAATATCCACATCGCATCATCTGTGACACAAGGCTAATAATCTTCGAGTATGTATTTATGTAATATTAATACATATATAAAACCAAGAGGCACTTCCAGTAAATCTGGCAAAAAAGGAGCATCATTATAGTGTCTAAGCCAAAAAATAATAAAAATAAATACAATTTATCTAATATTTTTTCTGTACAGATTCTACTTTTTACAAAACATTTATCAGCCATTAACTAAGTCACTTAACAAATGCTTGTGATAGGATGATACAAAGTATTGCTACATATATTAAGTGCAAGACACAAGTGAGAGGAGAGATTTATTTTTCAATTGCAAAATGATCACTTAAGTCCAATGTCTCACTCTTGGGTTTTTAAAAATTGATAAATTTGAAAGTTATTAATAAACATATTCAGTTGTTGAGAGTGGTAAGAATTACATTATCATATACAAATGACATCCCTCCTACACTGTTACTTTGGTTGGCAGTTATTTGAAAATATTGCTTTTTAGAAATACTAAATTAAGTTAATCCAATACACTCTGGTTTACAAATATCCTGCACAGTCAAATATTTGAGACATGTTGACTTTAACTTTCCAAAGACAGTTTTATGTCAGGAAGAGATAACAACTGATCAGAACAACTTGCCCCATCAGGAATCAACACATTTTAACATCAAACACTGAATCAAATTAACCAAACTGACCAAAACGAAAAACACTCTGAATTCCAATTAAAGTTCTTTCAGTTACACATCATTATAGAAAACCAGGCAGAATTTCATTTTCATTATTTTGCAATGAGAGTTTCAGAATTTTATAAAAGCACCAATTTTTATTTTATAACTTGCATGATAAAAATCTCTGGGAAGAAATAACAGGGGATGGGCGGGTTCAGTGATATTTATTTCCAGTGCTTGTCAACTAACAAACTGTCCTTGTTGGAATGAAAATGGTATGAGTTCTTCTGTGGATATATACTAAGAAATAAACTACACTCATAAATGGAAAAAAAAAACACAGTTAAGCAAACATAATACAGCAAAAATCCCATGCAAATATTGTACAGAGTATTAAAAATAGTGATTTTTAAACTAATGAACAAATATATACTAAAGTTTAAGCCATTTAAATCCCACTAACAGGTAATATTATATATATATAGATATGTTAGGGTTATTATTTAAAGATAGTAACACTATAGTACTGGGTTATGCTTATAAATAATTAAAACAAAGTATCTGTTATCATATAGGCTTTCTGAGTCATAAAAATAATCAGTTAATTTTTAAAAGAAAGGTAATGGGAAATTGGGAAATTCTATCAGCCAACAAATTATATACAGAAAGAAAACATCTTTAAACACTTACTTTTAATTTCACTTTGAACCATGTGAATCGTTTTCTAGCTCTAGTAAAATCACTAGAATTAACAGCAACAAAATAAAACTTTCTCTTCCAAAGATATTCAAGCAGCAGTTTCCAAGCTCCAAGAGCTAATTCAGATTCTGAAACATGTGCGAGTGCTGATCGTAATAAAGAAAGTCAGGGTTGAATTATGAATTCATTACGTCCCTTTACTCCAGCGTAACTGATAACTGAATTCTCTTAAAATGGCGCGGTCCTGGGATGAGCCTTGAAGTTTTATGTAGTGTTCACTCCCAATCAACAGCTGTTTTTTTGGTTTTTGTTTGTTTGTTTTTGCTTTTTAGTACCATGAGCTACACAATGAAACTAGGTGTGCCCAATTAGAACTTAAGGTGAACAGCAATCTATTATGGTAGAGGAGGGTATCTGATTATTTTTCCTTTATTAACCTTGAGCTACAGAAATAAAATGAAGGAGAAGCCATGCTTTTTTTTCTTTTTTAAGAGGACAGGAAAAATTCCATGCTGTACTTTGTTTCATTTGAAATAGGTATTTCTACTGACACAAAATTTAGTTAAAGCATTAAAGCTTTAAAAATATATTTTGATGAATTTCTATTTATAAATTTCAAATTCCAACCTACCACTTAATCACTCTTAGGAGATGAATGCAGTGGGTGTGGTTTATTGACTGGTCAGTGTTTCATCTGTGAAAATCAAGATTAATAAGGTTTAATATTTCTTAATAATTAAGATAAGTATTTAGGTTTTCAATTGCATTAGAATTTAGTAAAATATAATCTACATTAATAGACCATTTATTTTAAAACAACCTAAAACATGATAAATTGTTGGATAGTACATTCCTTTTTCTTGGGGTAACTCAGAAGAACTCAGACTATAATTTGTACACTTAATCTGATTCAATTATTGGGAATAAATTTATTTTTCTCTATCTCATGTATTTATTGAAACTTTCACTAAACATTTTCATTGCTGAGGCATGAAGGACATTAGAAAAAGAAGTAAATATTCTTCTTTCCAGTTTTGTTACATAATACTAGTTCTGATTATATCAAAATATTTAGCATCTCTATACCATGGAATGTCATTTTGTGGACTTCATTTTAATTAAATAATAAAAAAATTAAAAGCTTGGTAAAAGCTTGGTTCAAAAAATAAATCAATTTTAAATATTCTTAATAGTACTTACATATGATGATAAATATTACTATCTGTTAAGAATTTTTGATTGAATTATTTGCATGATTAAAAAACACCTTCTTGATATGAAGCAATGAGGAAATCTCTCTGAATATAGACATGTCCAGTACTTATCAGTAGGAGGAGGCTTGCCTTTTCTTCTGTTTTCCACAACTCCTCAGAGAAGCAGAAATCCACGGAAACCAACATCTGTCAAAGTAATCAACCTTATTAGTATAAGATGGAGGAGAATTTAGATTCTTTTTAGAGCCTTAATCATATGTCAGAAGCCAATTTGTTTTCCATCTATACATTATTATTTGTCACATAAATAATTCACTTTTGGAAAGCAATCCTTTCATATAGTTTTTAGTCTTATCTACACTAAAGCAATTTATACTCGAACAGTCTTTTTAAGTCAGCAGGTTAATATTGAGTTCCAACAACAAAACAAAGCCTTAATCTTTAGCTTTGTATCTTCAAACATTTGAACAACAAAAAGCCCTATTACTTTTTGTCACCACTGTTCACCTGTTAGAATGACTTGATAGTCTGAACATAAAGATTAGTTCAGGTAATGTAAAAGCACACACAAAAAAGATAAAACTAGCATCATTTTAACAATTGAAATGTGTTAGGTAATAGCAAAAATTGCCTAACATCCATGGTACATAATAGACTGAAAAATGTTTGTGTTATTCTCTGACACAGTTCATTAGTGTGAAATATACAAATGATTATGGAAACCTTAATTTAAGATCTTTAACACATGGCTTATAGTTTAATTTACTCAGTACTTAAGTTTAATTAATTCACCCCAATTATATTTCTAGTTAGAATTTGAATATTTTCTAGAGGAACAAACTGATATGAATATAAGACCTAAAACTGGTATACTTCCCTCCGATTAGAAATTCTAAGAATAATTTAATTATGGAATGCTCTTCACCTAAAATGGCTAACCTGTGTCCTAATTTAAAGTTGCACATTGTTGACCAACTCAGAAAAATGGACTGACAATATCAAGAAGTTCATAATTTTACTTCATGGAGGAATCATGAGAAAAATGAATGACTTAGAACAAGGTCATATTTTCCCACCTGTTGGGAGATAAGGTGAATTAAAGAAACTCAGTTTGGTTTCAAAGTATAGCTACTTTAGCTCTCAATTATCTTGAATTGAGCTATTAGCATTTGAAATTTTATTGATTTTTTTTTCCCCACACACATTAGTGATAATCTCTAGAATAGGATAATTTTGATTTACTCTAGACTGTGAGAGTTTACAGAACTTTGTTTTGCTGGAGCCTTGTCAGTTTAAAAGGCAGTTTATTTCCAAAATGGCATATAAACAAGAAAAGGCATTAAATGGGAATCAGGATTAAGATAGAAAAACGATAAGACCCTCATTGTGGTTTTCATTATAATTTTAGAAATATTGAAAATGACAAGGACAGTGGAGATCCCCATATTGACATAGAAGCACCAAAAAGACCTCCCAGAGTAGAACAGAAGTGATATTTATCCTCTTCTCAGTGAGGTGTTGTTCGTCACACAAATAGTTCACTTTTGGAAAGCAGTCATTTCAAACTTTAGACTTTATTTACAATTATAATTTTCATATCTTTATTACTTAGAAAATAATTTATATTTTTTCCATCATTTAAACAAAGTATAGGCCTGAGTCTCATGCCTTGTGCACAGCTTTTACTTTCAAAAAAATTTCTCTGGGAAAGCGACAGGGACATCGGGAAATGGCAAACCAAGAGAGGCAGGGGACATGAGGAAATCGCAACACATATATGCACTATGAACATTCTGCATGAGATGCAATCCCTTTTCTTTAGTTTTAGTGGGATTAGGATTTGTTCTGGCATCCCATCAAAGTGGAACAGGCAGAACTGGGAATTCTGCTTTTAGGAAGTATTTTCTTAAACATAATATAAGGAAATTCCTTATCAGATGAAGACCAATATAGGTATATTTCTTTACAGAGCAACTGTATTCATCTTCTAATGAGAGCAAAACCAGGTCTTATACAAATGACAAAAATAAACTTTTATATTTAAGAAAAAAAAACCAAAACCAAAAACAAAACACTAAAGTGGTGTTTTCACCAAGGAAAAAAATATTCTAAAGGTTGGCTTTGATAACTGGAAAGACATTCTATCAGCACGCTGGAAATGACATGGATAACACTCATGGCATACCTGGTCTTCTCCTTAACAGAGCACAACCACTAGCATCAACGTTACCATTTCCAGCTTTTCCTACCATTGGTTTTATGGCTATCAATACAATTACCCTTTTCTCTAACGGGGCTAGAAATTCCTTCATTTGAAAGACCTGAGTTTATCTAATGGCACCTATAAATAGACTCATATAAAAATGTGGGCAATTGCAACAAATACACTTTTAAGGAATTAAGCTCTGGAGCTGGAAGTGAACACGGTAATATTGCTGTCGCCAAGGAGGCAGAGAACTTCATTAGCAAAAACAATCTTTTTACGTCCCTAAGTATCCTTCGGGATGTACTGGGTGTGTATGAAAGTCACATACTTAATGAACCTCCATTCCTTTATTTCAAATGACTTCTATCTTTAATATACTGGAAACTTATTTTTTAGAAAAAAATGATCAATTTTCCTAGACTGATGAACAGAATTACGGAATGAAGAGGTTCTGCTTTGGCCATCGTTACGTCATGCACTTCAAAACAAAACAAAAAACGAAACCAGGCAGTTTGCTAAGACCTCTGCTCTGGCAGCCAGGCCAGCCCTACTTGGGGCCATGCAACCTGGATGCAGCAGCCAATGCATAGTTATAGACTCACAACTGTTCTCCTGACAGCCTGTTTACTCCAACCTGAATGTTTCCTTGACTTATATCTATTTTAGAGATGTATGGCTTTTGGAGAAGGGGAAAAGATTAGATTTGTTAAGGAATTAGATACAAGGGGCATGTGAGAATAACTCCTGTGTTTTTTTGTTTTGTTTTGTTTTGTTTTTTTGTTTTTTCTTCTCTTATTTGCAAGGGAAGGAGAAGAGTTAAGTTCATTGGGGAAATGTATTTGACTCACAGTAACTTTTGCAAACATAGAGACACACAGGTAATACAAAGAAAATGGAAAAACATGCAGTAGTCCTAGATAATGAAGACCTGGTGTTAACTCAAAAAATATGCAACTCTTCTCACTATTTAGGTAGAGTCTGTATCAATTTGATCCTTTCCATATTTTCCTACTTATTGGGAAATTTGCCTTGAAACCATGTTTACTTCTGATTGTATTATCTTTGCCTTATTTGAAAATGCCACAGAGTATTGTAAATGCATTGGTTTGGAAGGGAAAAAATAACCATTTATGAGAAACAAAGGCATTTTTAGTGTAAACACTCTTCTGTGACTTCAGAGGAAATAAAAAGTAGAAATCACAATTAAGGTTTACTTAGAAGCTAAGATTGTTTAGATGATGAGCATAGAGTATAGAGTACTGAAGGAAGAGTTATCACCAAAAAGTGTTGGGAAGAAATAGACACCAAAGATAAGCATTCAGTGTGGGTTAAAAAAGTCTTTCACTTGGGAGTCATGGACCCAAAAGTTACCCAAAATTTAGGAAAAGTTACTAGTGAAAAACATTCGTTGCAGCATCCTCATTTAATTGGCACAAAATAACTGTATTAGATTATCATATATATTAGAATAGGTAGATAAATGGCTGTCCATAGACCTCTAATGCAAATGAATCATCACTCTCTTACTGGGCTTGGAGATAGCTTCAATGTATAAAAATGGTGATTAAAATATAACTTTATAAAAATGTTTCATTCCCCCTTTTTTAAAAAAAGCTTACTATCTACAGAAACAAAAAAAAATCTTTATATTTACATCAAGATAACTATTCATGACAAATATAATAATATGAAATAAAATATTGAAAGTGAGTATCAACACTTTAAATAGAGGTTTGGCTCACAGCATAAACAAGTGTAGATAAACAAACAAACCAAAAAAATAAAATAAAATAAAAAAAGACTTTCAATAATAGGCCCAGTCCCCCCAAATCCTTCTATAATCTTCCCTGCCAAGAGAAGCATGACATTAGGCCAGATTGCAGACAGAAGCTACCCCTCTCACACAGCATGTGGAATCCCACAACAGGGCTGGTCAGCGGGACCTTTGCCACCCAAAGCCAATCTTCAACAGTTGCCAAGAATCAGGCTTTCCTTACATCAACAAACACCAAATCCCAAGTTGAAAATTTCCCCTTCATCTCTCGCTTATGTATCCTGTAGTGGGCTTCTGTTTGCATTTCTGTCTTTTTTCTTTTACTACCACACACATTTTGCAGCAAGTTAAGACACGGAAGATCACTCTTAAGACAATTTCCCACATTTTCTCTGGAAAGCTTTTAGAGTTCTAACCTGATTAAAAGACCCGACTCCAGCTACTTCTTAGGTGTTTATGAATAAAGAATGCCATTCCCTTAAATGGTGATTGGATCTAGGCTGAGTGACAGACAGACATGCTCAGAGACCAACAGTTCCTATACATTCACGAGGCGAGTAGATTGGAAAATGTCTGTCTTCCAGGTTGAAGGCTGGTGATAGAGCGCCTCCAAGTGGTGTGTAGCAGTAGTACCAATCACGTGGCCCTTTCACCAAGCCCGTGAATACCCTCCCTCTGCAGAGACGTTTATTGAAACTAAATGGAGGAAGGCTTTTGGAATGGCTGCCTCTCTAAGACACTCCAGAGTAAACTTCCTTCTGTTTGTTCACATGTGCTGAGTCATCTGCTGCTGGAATTCTACCAACTACTAACCGCAAAAATCTCTCTTTACGTACACGCAAACATACATACACACAAGCACCCTTTCAATCCTATTTCTCTCTCATACACACACACACACACACACACACACACACAATGTTGGCAGGATGTATAAGAATTCAAATAATTCTCTGGAACTTTTATCCCTCAGTACTAAGAGCAAAAGCTTCTTAGTTGTAGCCTACATTTGCTGCACTGCTCCCCTGCTAAGCTGCACCATTTACTTTGTTTTCCTTTACTTTTCCTTTATGATTTATTATATCACAGTGACCACTATATATCTTACTATCAATGCTACTAAATTGTGGAGCCAGTAATCCTGGCTTTCAGTGTGTATGTGTGTGTGTGAAAATGTTTTACATGTATCTATGTGAGAGCTTATATATACACACACACAAATATATTTCTTCCTTAAAAAAAAAAAATCCTTACAAGCTGGTGTTGCAATGTGAAAGCTTCTCTGAGCAAAGAGTTTTTAACCATGTACCTCACTGTAAAAATAAACACATAAAATGCGAAGAATCCCAAAATGCAATAGCCATTTGCCCATCTTCTTGTATTTCTACAGTGTTGTGTCTAAGTGTTGTGCTGGCTTGAAGAGTCTGCGACAAGTCACTTGGTTTGGAAACACAGCTCATTCGATCCGTTGTCACTGGTTTGGGGTTAGGCTCTCCTCTCCTCTTGGCTTCCCTTTTTCTTCCTCTTCTTCCCTGATGGCCTGGATCTGTTCTGAGCAATGCTGCTGGGGAGACTGGTCCAGGGACTGATTTTCGATGCCTGCCAACCGCTGCTCCTCTTCAATGACTTTCTTCCACATCTGGTGGTTCTGTAGGAGGTGCTGAGTTATTTGGCAGTAGATTTTCCTCCTTTTGAAAGTTTTCTTTCCTGAGAAAACATCAAATTAAACTACTTATTTGTGTGCTAAACACAGAGTTATTTCTTTTCACATCATTAATAGGAGTTAACATGTATCCATATATGTTATATGGATACGTATAAATTTTATATATATATAATTTGATTTGTATGTTGTAATGATGTCGTTTTTGAGAGTGGGGAAGAGGAAGATGGCAGTAACCATTAATTACCATTGAGACATAACTATGAACCGTATTTAATATTTGTTAATGTCCAATACAATGATCTGTGTGTATCTTAGTATTACCCCCATTCCTTCAGACATAACTTTCTTGTTACATCTTCCTTTACTTTGTCAACCATTTCAACTCATAAGAGTCTAGACGATTGGTTTCATTAAAGATGGTTTTAAAGTTACTGTAATGTTTAGTTATATGGGCTAAAAACTTAATTTCACACTCTTCTCAAAGTTCTCCCACAAACTGGCACAGACACACTTTTGAACTCTTCCTCCATTTGCAGCCTGGAATCTATCTATACTTAACTGCTCTTTTCTGTATATACACTAAATTCTCCCATTTTCAAGCTGGTATTTTCAAGCCCCGTCTTCTGAAATGCTCTTCTCAGTCACTGAAAGTTCATGTTTATTATTTTGAGATCCAGTCAGATTTCACTGAATTCCTCTAGTAAGAAATAATCGCTCTCAAAAAAAAAAAAGAAAAAGAAAAAGAAAAGAAATAATTGCTCTCTCTCCTAAACTCTCTTGTGTCCATATATGCTTCTCAGAGTAGATTCTGTTTCCTGTTTTTGTTTTTGTTCCTTTCTCATTATCATTATCCTTGTTCTGGTAATTGCACATCCAAAATCATTTAGTGGAACTCTCATCTTTCCTTTTAGTTATGTAGTTCTGGAAAAGGCTGTCAAACTCTACTTCCCCATCCACCTCCTGATAACACATCTGTGTCACAGTGATTGGACTGTAAGTAGATACGTAACCCAAGTCAAGCCAGTTAGAGTCCTTCCCTGGTACTTTTGTGATTGGCACAGAATGAGTATGAGGTTGGGAAATGGGGACTGAATATTTTTTTTTCTCTGCTTGTGTATCTGGAATGAAGTGAACATAGAACTGGCTAGAGTTTCAGCTTCATGAAGAAAGCAAGGTTGAAAGAAGAAACTGTCAGGTACATGAGTCAGAGACAAGAACAGGAGCAAGTAAGCGAGCTCTGAGGCCAGCCAACATCATGTTCACATGAACTAATAATTTTCCCCTTTCCTATATACTCATGTGATTAGAGCTCTGTCACTTATAACTAAACCAATGTCCCAAATAATGTATATCCTTTAAGGTACTTATCTTATTCTCATATATTCCAGCTCCTTTAGTAGACTATGGCCTCTTGGAGGGAGCCTTGTATAGACCTGTACAGATCTTATACATGACAAGGTTTAGCAAATATGCACTTAATAAATAATTAGATTAAATTTTCTTGTGACCAAACAATTTAATGTTTTCAATATGGAAGTACTAAACATAGTTTTCACAGAATTGCATCTACTGATTGAGGAAGTGTGATCAAATCAATTTAAACGGAAGAAACATAAAATGTTTTAAAGAATTTGCATTGATGCCATAACTCACTATTAAGGCTTCCAATTCCTTATCTATTTATTAAGTATCTAATATATACCAAATGTGCCAGCATGTGGTGATTCACTGATAGACAAGGTGGATATAATGGTTGACATCACAGAGCTTTTGCTATAGTGGGAAGATAGAGAGTGAACAAATGGCTACCATTATACTGAGTCCTACAAAGACTTTGAAAGGCAGCAGACAGAGGGAAGTGACTCACCTGGAAGGATAGTGCATGACAATGGTGGCTTAAACTAAGGTGAAAAGATGCATAGAGGAATCAAAGACAACCTTGTACTACCTGGACCGAGCAGTTGAGTAGATGGTGGTACAATGTACTGAGAAAGGGAACATTAGATGAGGAGCAGATTTGATGGGTATGTTGAACATGAAGTATCTAGGAGGACTTCATGTGGAATGGTAAAGTAGGCAGCTGGTTTTGAGCTTAGAAGAGAGGTCTGTTCTTTTCTAAGCAACCAGAATATAGTGTAACCCTCAGTACCTTCATCTAAGTGACCACTTTAGACCTAGGCAAATAATTTAGAAATTAGGGTAAGAGCCTCCCTTTAGACTGTAAACCTCCCTACGGCCAGAAGGTTGTTTCCCTTTTGTGTCTATCTCCACAAAGCCCCAGACTTTAGTAAGTATCCAGGAAGAGTTCATTAAATGAGTTATGTTCTTCCTAGTGTCTGTTCCACAATCCCAGGTAAATGGTGAGGTGTTCATAAGTGATAAAAATGACAAGAACATGCAAAAATGGTTTATAGGAAATGCTGATCTAATTGAGATTTCATTAAAGCGTTAACAGTACAAGTTATCAGATGATCAGCAGGGATCTTCGGGTGTATTTACTGAAGTAGTAATGATTTACAATGTATAATCTGGAAAAAAGAAGAAGGAAAATGAGGAGGGGAGGAAAAGAAGAGGAAGAAGAGGAAGGAGGAGGAGAAAGTAACAATAGTCCAAAAAAAAAAAAAAAGGCAAGTGCTGTGAGATGGCCAACGGAACTAGATCTCTTGGAGGTCATAACCAAAATTTTTGTGGAAATGCTGGTGATTGTGTCAACGGTTTTATTACAATACACCACAGACATTCCTTGCACTTTATAGAACAAGATCGATTTTTAAAACACAGTTCAGAAAAAGGACATGAAATTAAATTATCTTGAATTACTTTAAAATCATGTAACAAAATTATTAAGTTGATTAAGTGTCAGAGAAAATGGATACAGAGTCATAAGCAAAGTTGAAAAAAAATTACTGTATTATTTATTCATGGAATGAATCCATTAATCAAATATATATTGACCACCTACAAACTGACAGGCAGGTCTTTGGATGCTATGGAAACAGAGACCAATTTGTCTCAGAGCTTGCCTTAAGGGAGCTTATAGTCTATAGGAGAGAGAGCAAAGAAGACAAAAAGTGAAATACATATGTTGTGTTTTATGACAGTCATATGCGCGTGACCAAGATGGTCTTAACATTCCCCTCAGCTTGACTAAACTTTAGACAGATTTCTTCTAGTCTATATGTCTCTGACATCCCTTTTCTTAGAGTATTTACTTTATAAAACTTGAAACTGCAAATTTTTTCTCTACTCCTTTGTAAAATATATAAATCTCCCAGCACCTACCCAACTTTACAACTCAGGAGAATCTTTCTCAAGGACCTGGAAACCTAACTTCAATAAGCAACGATCAGCAAACACAAATGGCCTAATCACATTGACCAACACCCTCTAAGGTCCTCTGTGCTTTTTCCACTGGCTCAACCCAGCGCTTAAAAACTGCTGCTTTTGTTTAGATAGAGGTGAGTTCATTTTTTCTTCCCTATTTCAGTAGTCTTGAATAAAGCCTTGCCATTTTTAACAAGTATGTGGTGCAATGTCTTTCTGACAAATCAAACCATGGCAACACAAAAGATTCCACCTGTGGGGTAATAAGATAAGACTTTTTCAACTGACATGACACCTGAGCTGAGATGGACAGCATGAGAATTAAATACACAGGGTGAAGAAGGGGCTGGTAGCATTCCAAGCAGAATGAGGGGCATTCCTACAGGCACAAGGGCATGGGGCTCTGGAGCATGGCATCGATTTCTTCATTTGAAAGCTTCTTAACAAGGGAAGTATATATACATAAAATACATATATAATAAATATATATTTAAATTTAAATTTTTCTATCTAAATTAATAAAATATACGAATACATCTGATTTTTAAAAGCAAATCTCTACAATACACTTCTACCAAAGTGATTTGCTTGTCAATTTCTGCTTTGTTTTTGTTGTAGTTAAGTACAAATCAGTTTCTGTTAAGAAATTTTAAAAGGTTAGTGTACTTTTTTTTGTGTGTGTGTGTGGTTTTTTTTTCGTTTGTTTGTTTTTTGTTTTTTTTT
>NW_017731710.1:107865-110493 GCF_001890085.2 Hipposideros armiger
CCCGCACTCTACTCCATGTCCCGAGGTTATATGTATATATAATTATAGTTGACATACAGTATTATTCAACATCAGTTTCAGAAATACAATGCAGTGGTCGGATGGGAGAAGTGGATGGTTAGTGTACTTTTTAACCTAATCTTTTGAATCGAGAGTTAACGTGCAGATGACTATTGGCTGAAGGACAGACTAGAATCACAGTTATAGGAAACACTCTACTGCTCAAGGTGATTATTCCCTCTGAAAGTTATACACTTTCATGGCAGTGCATTCGTAGGGAAGAAGCTAACAAAGGTTCAGTTTTTCTGCTTTTCTTTTCAGGGCAGCCCCCATGAGAGCAGCTGTTTTCTTATTAACGTTGTTTAACGCTAGCAATAACCTCTCTGGAATTAAACCGAATGAGGTGACGTAGAAGAAAGTTTGTACCAAATAAATTTGCGTAGATTAGAGTCTGCAGGTGGTCTAAAACATGCCTGTATCGGGAGCCAAATTGTTCAGCCCTGGAACCTTTTGAAATGAGAACAAAGAGCCTTTCATTGCTCAAATTCTAAATGCAGCTTAGTACTTTATTATAAACCTCTTAGTTCACTGCAGGAATCTTTCAGATTTAATTACGAGGTAGGGAAAAGCCTTCTTTTCCTAGGATACCATATTGAAACAATTTATTCTCTGTTTCCTGGGAGATCTCCAAGTTTTGCAAATTGCTGAAATTATCAGTGCATATTTAATTTAAATTTTTTTTCTGAAATCTAAGTTTCACGCTAAATCAAGTTAACCATCACAGTCAACATGAATTCTGAAATTAAAATTATAAGAGTAAATAGCAATGGAGTTAACAATGAGGAGACCTGGGCTTCCTTTCCGGTTCTGCAGAAACTGTCTACTCCTTGGGATGTTACTTCTGAGCCTCAGTTTACTCTTTTGTAAAAGGAGGCAGCTAAACTGGATGATCATCAACTCCCCTCCCATTCCTAAAATTGCATTACTCCATGTGGCCCATTTTTACTAAAAATTAACACTGTCTAACATTTATCATTTTCTTGGCTGTAAAGGAATACTTCAAAGATGATAATTTTTCAAGACCTATGGTATCGAATCATTGTTGATGAACACTTTAAATTTTAATGTTAAGGTGGCCAGTTGACTTTTAGTAGTCATTAGTAAACAGAATCCACATAATTCTCATTCCTGCTTTAGTGAGCTTGATAAAAATGGGAAGGTCAAGAGAATAAATCTGGAAGTCAGTATGGCAACCAACCTTACAGAACAGAGAGGAATTGGATATTTGGTTGTCCCATTTGGGGCTAACGCTGGTGCTGACCAGCTGAGCCTATTAATTCTCCTGGCCTGAGTTCTTCAGTTCCTGATACCTGGATTATGTGTGTGGTTTGCAATGTGTTTGAGTTCAAATAGCAATCAGTTGGGGCCCATGGAAACAAAGCATTACCAGAGGCTAAGCCGACAACACTTTCCAATATCAATCAGTGGAAAATTTGTCCTGTCCTTAGTCGGACAGCAAATTATCTGGCTCTCTGGACGAAAAGTAAAAAAATAAAACTAATGCATGTTTATTAAATGAACACATGAAAAAATAACCCATGGGTTCCAAATTTTGGTACCAACTTCTGAATCCTAAGATCAGCACAGAATTTTTAAAGAAATCTTTTATAAACATCAGAGAACCAAAATATAATTACTTCAATAAGAGAATGTTCAAGGAAAATGACTTTTGACACCCCCCTCCCATTCTGTACAAAAGTTTATAGAACTTAAGCAAAAATCTGACCTAAAGCCAAATTTGCAAACCCCTCTATTATCAGTCTACAATTAATAATGACCTCTTATCTTTGCTTATGTGAGCTTACAATCAGTACTTCCTATGAGGGAAAAATGGGTCAAGGCCCATGTTGGAAAAGCCCTTTCCTAGACAGCCGAAATGAGCCACTTTATGCATTTTCCTAACTGCTAAAAAATAGGAACACATGGTCAGAATGTCTTTCCTTGGCAATATTTTGTAAGGGATTTGAAAAATATTATTATTAAGGTTGTATGATATTAAGCTATGAAGGTAGATAGAAACCATATACTATGTTCTCACGAACACCGGAACAATATTTGTGCAATGTCACTGTAAGGGTTATGGGTTTTCATAATTATGCTATTAGCAGGACAAATAGCAGAGAATATTTTAAGACATGAAGAAAAACAATCTGTTTTTATAGTCAAATTAAATGGATTAGATTGGCTACATTATGCACTCCAAATCAATGACCAGATGTGACCCATTCTCATTGTTACTACTGCTACTACCTTTATCCAAAGCTACAGTCATCTCTTACTTGGATAATTTCAACAGCCTCTTAACTCATTCTCCAGCTTATACAGTTTCTCCTACCCGAAACTCAAGAATATTGTCAATACAGCAGCTGAAACAATCCAGTTAAAATGTAGGTTGAATCAATGAACTCTTCTATTTAAAACTGCTGATGGCTTCCCATATCACTCAGAGTAAGAGCCAAACTCTATACTGTGACCTACAGAGCCCTACCTTTAAACACTGGATCATCTGCTTCTCCCTCTCTGTCTCCGTCTCCGTCTCCCTCTCCCTCTCCCTCTCCCTCTCCCTCT